>NW_008657708.1:14589-19786 GCF_000695815.1 Acanthisitta chloris | reverse complement strand
AGGGAAAATTTCCCATCATTACACTCCTGTGCTCAGTTGCAACATCCCAAATACATGTTAATTCAGACCTTCCTTTGCCATCCTGCTGAGCTGCAGTTGAAATAAATTATACAATGGAAAAGTATAATCCATGGCAGTACAGAGAGTAAATTTCATTACTGCTATAAACTATATTTTGTTGCTATTAGCTGAAGATGTCAAGTTTATTAACATCTCTTCCTGTAAGCAGTGCATGTAAGAGAAAGTATCTGCCCCAGAGGAAAGTGGGTCCTAGGACATGTGTGAGGATTATACAGTTCTTCAAGAATCTCTACAGTTTGGATTGGAAAAATACTTGATAGGTTTTGTTCCCCTATCAAAGTTACACTAAGTGTGAATATCTAAAACTCATATACATAATCTTGGCATTTGTATGGAAATGAATTATCTCAGCTTTGAATAACAGAATAGACTATTTTACCCATCAGGAAAGCA
This sequence comes from Acanthisitta chloris, assembly GCF_000695815.1. Lineage (NCBI taxonomy): Eukaryota > Metazoa > Chordata > Aves > Passeriformes > Acanthisittidae > Acanthisitta > Acanthisitta chloris. The sequence continues at coordinate 19,312 of NW_008657708.1, read as the reverse complement.
ATAAGCAAGGCAAGGATTATGGCAAAATTTAAATATTTTAATTTCCCCATAAACATTGTCAAAGAATAGCAAAATGCATTTATTTTCTGCTGAGGAAAGAGAAGCAAATATCCTTAGTTCTGCATGGCATTGTATCCAGGCAGTCTGAGGCCTCTGTGGCATTCCATCCACTTGATTTGGTTTGATGCAGATCACAGATCTCATTGCAAAAGCAAAGTTTGTACAGGGAAGAATGACACATTTATATTATCCTAAATGAAAACGACTTGACAATGTTCTATAGGTTTGGGATTTGGGTTTTGGAGCCAAAGCCACCTCTGTCCTTATGGCAAGTACCACCCATAGGTATGGAAACGAAGGAACAGAGGTTTACAAATTAGGAATAATGCCAGAGAAGGTTAACCTGTGCTAAATATTAGATGTGAAGAACAGAATTAAAAAATATTCACAAATTTCTATCACCTGAAACAGGAAAACAATTTACTTGGCTTTACTTGAAGTAAATGTAATCTCAATTCTCACTGTGATGTGTGTGCTCCTAAGCAGAATTTCTCACAGTAAAAGCCTGACCTAAAGACAAACTCTGGAAGATTGACAAAAGCTTATACAAATGCAATAAAAGCCAAGTTTACAACTTTTTATATAGCTTCAAAGAGACACTAAGTTTATCAATGGTGAACTTCCACAAGTAAGTGAAGTTGGTTTTCTTTCCAAAACTAGAGTCAAACGAAGGCATAATGTAATATTTAGGAATATTTACATACCCACAAACACAGAAATGTAATACTTTTCATTTATTTGAACGTTCAGATTTAAGACATGAAGATGTGAGGATCAACATATGTTACTGCAATATAACCATGTGTGTTTTCAATTAGCTCCATAGAGTCAGCACTAACCACGTTTTCAGGTAATGGATTATTTTACTCCTGATTTTGCATGCCTCAGGTTTTGAAATGTATTGTCAAATATTTTTAACGTTCACAACTCCCTACTGATGTGAGCTGCAACTGGATACTGCCCCAGGAGCAGATTTTCCAGGGTAAAAGAAAATAAAGGCTTGAGAGTGACTGGGGAAGGGGGGAAAGAGAAGTGCAGTGCAAGATTATTTTGGCCAAACATAGCATTTTTCAAACTAGGTTGTAAGCAGAACATGAAATCCATTGGTATAAAACCTTAAAAGTTATATGTGGGAATAGTTATCCCGAGTCTCTTGATTCTCTGTCTCTTTAGGAGTGATGCCACCATCCATCCCTCAAAATTAATACAGATTTCTTCATGATTGGAAATGAGGCTGAGCAACTTGGTTTGATAACTACCTGGAAAACAGAGATTGTTTTGCATTTTGCTGAATTTTAACTTGCAGTATTTGTTTAGATAACCTTTACATATTTCATGGAAGTAACCCAAGCTCAGTCTTTATCAACATTTTAGGAATGTTGTATGTGGACTCTGTAAATTCCTCCAGTGCCCTCAAATCCCACAGACACAGAGGGGTCCCCAGTGCTCTGCAGCTAGATGTACCAGAGAGCTTAAACCTTCTCTAAATGTGAGTAACTTGGGCAATTTTGTCAGCAGAAGTAGTTTGTTTGAGCACTCTGATTGCAATGTGTCTGAATTAGAACACACGTGTTTTGCCCAACTAAAAGCCATTTTTAGACATTGATCTAATCCAGGTTTACAAGGCAGAAATCCATTTTTTTCAGCTGGTGCAAAGCTCATTACTAACTAAATCAAAGCTTCCCACAAACAGAACAGGTAGCATTAGCACTAATAACACACCCATAAGTATTTTGCTGCAAACTGACGTAGATATAACAATGATAATTAAAATCCTATGGTTATTTAAAAGAGTCATCTTTTCAGGGTATAAATATGTCACAGCAAAGTGATTGTAGAGTCTCTCAGCAAATTGTTACATTACTGATTTTCTTTTACACGTGAAGCTATTCCTGCAGTATTTATATACTCCTACACATGATTAATGGTGTCAGTGCTGTCTTTTTTATTAGCATGTCTTTCTCACAGTATTTGTGACATTGGAGGAGTAATGAAACTGGCTGCAGTCAATGAATTTAACATTTAGGTCATTTTCTAAGGTGGCTGGACCAAAAATGTGCTTTGACATTATTCACTATAGTCAAGCAGTTGCTTTAAGAATAAAGCATTGACCACAGGTAAAATCCATGTGAAGGTTGGGGGTAAGAGTTCCATTATTAATGGCATGTATGAAGAGTGTAAATATTCAGTGAAAATGTGGATTTGTACAATTGAAACATAGAATCAAGTATTGTGCACAGTGTGAAATAACATCTACAAATAATACTTCTGAATGTGTTAAGGAGAAAGTGTAGTTTTTCCCAAATGGTTTCCTTGGCTAAGGACAATCCTTATGGCTGTAAATCAAAAGTTAAGTAGAAACAGACATTGCTCCTACAGGAGTACAGATAAGGTACTTCCCATGTGATAAAAAATTGTTTAATAAAGATTTATTAATTCTGTAGAGTTTGTTACTTCAGGAAGAGCTAAATTCATCATGCTCTGTAGGAATTGTTCTAATACTCACTTTACACTTCTCTGCACAGAGCTTATAGTTTAGCTCTGTAGTACTTTTTTGTCCTAGAGGACTATAATGTTTCAATTCTGTTCATCTTTACATTCCATTTGCTGCTTTACTAGGATTAACAAAACGTTCAAAGTATTTTAACAGGAAAGTAACACGTTCACAAAAATTCTCATTAAAGCCTTTATCTTCAAGTTACAAAAGGCTGCACTTTTTAAAGGCTAAAAACTGCATACTGAGACAGTACATACTAAGAGAATTATCCTGATAGTATTTCTGTTGCACAGATTGGGGAAGATCCTTTCCTTTGCTGCCACATTCTTGTGTCTTAGAGTTTTTTTCCTATGGTAATAAAGACTCAATTCTTACTCAGGGATATAATATGTGGCTATCAATGCCTAACTAACATATCTCTTTTGTTATTAAAATAATTCCAATATAGAATAGTTCAGTTTTAAATGTAGAGGATCAGATTATACTTGGGTTTGTACAAGGTGAGTAAAGCTACAAGGACAACTCAATCACACCTTTCCAACAAAGGCTTATTGCCTTGCAAGATGAGTCTCTGTTCCATGAAAATTTGTGAGATTCTTCATTCATACGACTTATTTTTGAAGTCCTGAAGGGAGGTCTATATATTCCCTATCACCTTATATAAAGAGAAGACTAGGTGCATTATCTGTTTGAGCAAAGATAAACTCTGGAGCTCACTGAGACAAACTCCTGCTGCACCACCTCTGAGCCATGACTTTAGAACAGTTTAGAACACCTCCAAACCACCAGAATTCCCCACAAAACACTCTGAAATGAGATGTTTCAGCATCAGGGTGTGCTGCCTGTTGGTTAAATGAAGTCCTTGAAGGGCCTTTGCAGATGATTCTGCAGTGATGTGGAAGAACAGAGATGACTTCTCCAAGGTGGCAACTACAGTGACACATCCTGAGGTCTCAGTTCTGAGCTAGTCTCAGTGCTGAAGCAAAGCTCCTCTGAACTGTGCAGTGAGGCCTGTGATGCTGCAGTTCCTAACACATTCCAAGTTCTTACTGGATTGACAGAACACAAACACAGCTTATTGCTCTGGGAGCACCAACACACACATTGCAGATTCAATCACGTTAGGACAACATGAATGTTCCTTGTGCCTATAGAATGTTGGAGATTCTCAGCAAATTCAGACATTCCCAAATGCAGTTCTTAGCTGCTGTTACTCCCCATGCACTTTATTTCTTCACAAATCTGTGCTGATTTCTGAATTCACCCCATTATTTTGTGTGCTGTTTTTTCCTTGCCCCCCGAGAAGTTGTCATAGCTTTGTTTCTCAAAGGTTAAGTTTTCAGAAAGTTTTGTGGCACGTGTGTGAAAAGAGGCAAAAACTTGAGGTCTGGAGTTGAAATGTTCCTCCCTTGTAAAGAAAATCATTTTCCTGGTAATTTGTGCATGCACATATATGGATAATTAGGAATCCTTTGCATGCACATATATGGATAATTAGGAAACCTTTGGACACTGAACACATCTTGCTGCATTCAATACTATGGAATTTTAAAAATTCTGTTGGGCATGGGGAAGATGTGACAGAACTTTGCATTATGCAAATCCCTACTGGTATTTTGCTATTGTTTTAAGTCTTTACTGTTAGTGTGAAAAAATCCAAAAAAACCCAGAAGCTGCCTATAGAAGAATTATGCATTCAACTGCATACAGAAAGAAAGTAACTTGTGAAAAAGAATTCTTCTATGTAATTATACATTTACAGATAAAATAGTTCTGCTTTTCTTCAGTCAAGCATTTAATGTAAAGGAAGCAGATGGAATAGTCACAGTTATAGAACTTCCATTTTGCCAACAGGTTTCCAGTGAGAGTGATCTGAGAAACACAGACTCATTTCAGTCAAGGAGTTGTTCTTCTGCCCCTCAGCCCATCTCTGTGGTCACTCACTAGTGGAGATCACCAGCTCCTCAGTGCTGCTGGAACTGCAAGGTGTGACAGCACATTGGATCCAGTGGCAGAATGGAAATGAGATGATGGTGAGTTGGCTTAAGTGCATGAAAGTCAATACTTACATAACCTTTCAGAATTACAGCACATATTACAGGGAGGCAAAGAGAAGGTTGGTTTAGCTTTATTTTCATGTCCTATTTGTGAATGTTTTGCCTTTCA
>NW_008657708.1:651-14565 GCF_000695815.1 Acanthisitta chloris | reverse complement strand
ATACTTCAATGCAAAGCTAATGTGCAGATGTACTTCTGAGTGTCATTTCTTGGACATTTTTTTTTTTTATTTTAGAAAAGGTCCTAACAGATCTAGGTTTCTCTCAGGTATTTCAGAATTGGCTTGTTGATACAATTCTTTGGAAGAGAGGTTGGCCTCTAAATTGTGCTAAGGTGTTTTCTAGGTTCCAGAACAATCTTTTGACCTGCTGCCCACACTCCTTTGGATGCAGCTCAGGATTCCATTGGCAATTATCTGATGATTAGCACAATACAAAGGTTTGAGGCCACAAAAGATCAGACACTGGGGGAATTTCATTGCACTGCAAGAAGTTATTGACCTCACCAAAAGACTTAAATTGAAATTTCCACTTACAGGCCATTTTACTAGACTACTCACATTCTGAACCTTTCAGAGCTACTCTTGGCCCCAACTACTGAATGCTGGAACTGTCTCCTGTATCAAGAGACCTCTAATTTCTGTGTCCTGTTTTAGGAAGGCCACACTCCACACCTGAACTTACATGTACATGTCAGGGTCTGGTCTGCTGCTTAAGTTTTAATATCCTCCATTTGGGAATCAGAAGAAACTAGGCTAAGCAATTAAATAAATGAATTTAATAACTGATTGAAAAATAATTTATTATTGAACTTATTTACTTAATTAATTGAAAATCTCTAGCATGCCAATAGCAATACTTCTGTGCTATTAGCCTGAGAGCAGTTCAGTTTCAAAAATAATAACCCCCAGTTGACTAATATTAATATGGTGAATAAATATGCTACCAGGAAAACTGTTTATATTTTCAAGGAAGCCAAGCATCTGCACACAAACAATTTCTGTCTTGCAGCAGAATGTCTGAGAACACAGAGGGAAAAAGCCTTAGCTCCATCTCCTTCAAAACAGGCAGGAGAGTGTTTACTTTCACCAAATACCCACATATGTGTGACACTCTCTCATGAGCATTCAGTTGCTGCAAGAATAAAACTTTTTTTTTTAGTCCTTTCCATAAACATCCTGCACATGCATCTCCTGTGTCTGTGCACTCAATAAAAGAGGAAGGAAGTCCTGAAAGATTGTCTATGTATTCAGTCCTGAGCTCCCAGTGGGAAGCCAAGGCAAAGGACACAATTCCTACACAGATGGGCAAAGGTATCTACATTCCACAGCACCAAGCAACCATCAAATCCAGAAGAAATTCCTAGCCCTCATCCTTGCCCTACTTCAGGCATCTGGGAGTCATTGAAGTCTTGAAAATATCAGCTGTCTGGTCACTGATCACTTCTTGCTGAAGTATACATTTCATCCACTCAGCCTAATTTTCTTGTCCCTTTTACCCCATATTGTGAGACAGGATATTAAAATAAGTTCTTCTTGTTTCTTTGACAGAGTGGAACAACATTTTCCAGACAAAATGTGTCACAATTTTCTGCTAAGTATATTATTGTTATTTCTCTAGGGCCATAAAAATTGGCATACCACAGCTGTCAATGGAGCTTAAAAGCTTGTCTTAGCAGGGAAAGGGACTATAAACGAGTATTGTTACTGTTGGAAGGAAAAAAAATGAAAACTTTTCTAAAATAATTGCTCAAGAAAATAAATGATACCAGAAAGTCATTACAGCGTAGGATATAAGTTTCTTCCTGCTGCCTAGGAAGACCTTTTTCCTTATGTTATCATCTGTGATGAACATACCACATCCAGGTTTTGCCAGTAAATCCTGATACTCCATCCCTGCCTTATCTCTTCATTTCTCCTTGTTTACATTCTGCTGCATATTCTTACACAAAGGAAACGAAAAGTGACGTTTGGGATGCATGGCAGGATTTTTAATACATACTTGGGCAGATCTTAGTTGAAATACAGATTTGGTGACAACATCAAGAGTCAAACACAATCATGTAGGCCTACAGCAGAAAAATAGGCAGGAATTTAGTCAGGCAAGTGCTAACTAAAGGTGTACAGCAGAACCCATTACAGCACCTATTTTGTACCATACAGTGTATTTAGGTATTTAGGCTTCAGTAGCTACAACAGGCAAAACCATGGAAACAAGATCCCAACAGCCACAGTTAATGTGGAAAGAGACAGAGCAGTAAATGCTTATTTTTAATCTAGCAAAGTCACTAAACCGAATTCTGCCTGCTGTGCCTTAACTTCAGCAGAATTGCTTATCAGGGTAGAATTTAGACTGCTTGATTTGTACCACCTGAAAATACAGAACCACAGCACAAGGGTGTAAGGTGTGCAACAGAGGCAAATCCTTGGAGGAATTTACTATAAACAGAAAGAAAAATTGTCTATGGCAGTGAAAGCTCCAGTTACTAAGAACAGAAAACCTCTTTTCAGCAGAATAGTTTTGAGCATTCACCAGTTATTTTTCACTTTTCAGCAGCACATCAAAACATTCCACCACGTTTCTATCTTGTTTGAGTGAACTAATAAGCTCCTGATACAACCCTTGATATGCTTATCAACTCGTCACGCATGGCAGTGTTTGTTAACTTGCAACAAGAAAATGTTTATCTTTTTGCTACACTCAGAGCAAGCAGCAGAACTGAAAGTTCCTGTAAGAAGCAGCTGGCAAGTGGCCTAAGGTCTAGACACTTTGCTTTACTGTTTTTTTTTTTTTTATTTCTTCCCATGCCTTTTCCAAGCCCAAATTTTTCTGTATTCTTAATGCTGAAGATTGGTAATAATGATCTACAGGCTAAAAAAATGTTCCAAGGTAGAGCACCTTAAAATTATTATTTATTTTTTCCAACCTCTTAACACCTGAGCCTCAAACACACAGATCAGGACTGGGAGATGCAGAATCATAAAGTTCCTATCCCAGAGCTGTTTAAAACCATGTTTCTGCTGTAACACTGCTGTAATCTGGTGTGTTAGCATAAAATACAGAAGTGGTTTTAAGTGTTCTGCAGGTAGAGCAGGGAAATACATTTTTCTCTTCTCTCTACTAGACATAAAAGGTGAGGATGTATCCCTGGACTATATAATCATGTCAACACCACCTGGTATTATGCTCAATTAGAAGTGCTAAAGTTTTTTATGCAATAAGACAAACTTGCTCTTACAGGTATTGTAACATACTCTGCAGATCTGCTGTTCAGGTGTCCTGCTCTGCTCGAAGTGAAACCAGGTAAAACTGTTGCTAAAGTTTGTCTGTTCTCTGCCAGTCAGAGCTTTTCAATCCTATTATCAACCATGGTAAAGTCTCCTAAGGAGTTAGGGGAGATGAAGCCTGCAGGGTCCTGCTTTATGAGCAAATAGAGGTCTGAGTTGACTAATTGGGGTCATTTTCCCACTCCCACAGTCCACACTGGGATGTTAGGTGTGTTATCAGGAAATTGCAGCTGTGGCTCAGCCTTTACTTGGTTTTGGGTGGGGTTTTTTTGACTTCTTGGAACTTTTTGTTTATTAACTGGATAATCTGGAAAGGAGGAGATAGGAATGGAGCTGGTAAAGGAAGATAATGTGTGTAAGGCCCAAGCTGACTTGCCCTGGCCTACTATTCCAGCTGGGAACTGTACTGCTCCCTCTGCCAGGTGAAGTGTGTGCAGGACCTTACCTTGCCCAGGTGCTAGTCTGGGCCTTTAGCACCTTCCTGTGACTGTCTAGAGAGCAGATCAGGGCCCAGACCTTGAACCCAGAACCTCTTGATTCATCTCCTAATGCTCAGAGCTCTGTCATTTTCATTTCAGATAAACCCTTTCTTAGAATGTATTTTCTGTTTGGTTTTAGATCCACTCAGAGTTTTAAAAGAATAATATTGTGAAATTCTGGGACAAAGTTAGAATAACTTTATAAGAGAAGATGATTTTATATGAATTATCAAGGTACTGAATCTAGATGATTTGAATATGAGCCCAGATTATATCACAAAGTCCATGTTTGATCCAAACTACAATCTGGGGATCTTCTGGACTCACTCAGCTCTCCTTACTGCCAACTGCAGTCACGGGAGAATTTTGTTATGGATCAGTTCAGCACTCCAAAAAATGACTAGCACAGATTCCTTGGCTTTATATAGGAATATCTTATTGCTTCTTCTCAATCAAAATTAACCTGCTGCAATCTAGTTTGATCTTTGTGCTGTTCTCACTAGTGAGACCTCCAAAAGCCTCAGACAGCAGTCACAGCAAGGCTGGAGATTTCACTTTTAAAGGAATATACAAAATACCATTTTTCATTGGGAAAGTCAATTTTAAAGTGTCTTTTTCTTTAGGAAAAAAAAAAAGCCAAACCCAGTAGTTAACAAAGAAACAGTTTTGGTTAAGAATTCTAGTTGCTCAGTAGATTAGTTACTGGGTAATATCACCTGTTAAGTCTAACTACTGAAAAAACCACTTATCTCCAAATATTTCAGCTCCAATTTTAATTGCTTAAGTGTAAAATAGCTCACATTATCTATCTTGATGAAAGCCTGATTACAAAATGTGTGATTTCTTTTAATGATCTTAATTAACTTACAGTGATACCTTGTGCTGCTACACTGTGTGCACTGGCAAGTCTTCCTCCAGTCAGAACTGAGATTTTCAGCACTGCATTTCATAACTGATATCTGCACTTATTTGGAGCACAACAGAAAGATCCACTTCAGTCAGAATCTTGGCAGTGCTGATTTAAATATGGGAATACAATTGTTTGTATACATTGAAAAGTTAAGGGAAAATAAACCCAAACCACTTACACATCTTTCATCAGCCACCAATGACAACAAAGTCTGAAACAGTTTAGGATAACTGAGAAATGTAGTAGTGACCATTTACTGACTGAGTTTATTTTTCTATGCACTTCTGCTCCCATAACTAGGCAGTTAAGGGAAAGATGCTTTGCAGCCTCAAGAGGAATCCTGCTTTGCTTCCCTTGCCTTTACTCCTGCGTTAAGGGAAAGATGCTTTGCAGCCTCAGGAGGAATCCTGCTTTGCTTCCCTTGCCCTTACTCCTGGCCTGGGCAGAAAACTAGTTAGGTCTTTATTCTAGAGATTTATTTTACAGCCCCTGAGTAGCAGTTTCTCTCTCACAGTTCACTTGCTACTGTGTTTGCTATAGCTCTTCTCTTTTCCAGAGCCTTCCCTAACAGTGTGAATCTGGATGGTTTCCCTGAGCTTTCCTGAGCAGCCTCAATGGTGCCCCAGCACAGCACATGTTCTCTGTGTTCCAACACCAACTCTGGGAGTTTGCAGTCACTGCCTGCAGGTACTGGCACAGGAATCCCCTCAGGATGGGCCAAGGCAGAACTGATACCATCTTAATTCAGAGAGAAACTGGAGCTAACATACTGGCAGTGAAAGAACATAGCAAATAAATAAATCTATTCCAATGGATGAGCCAAGTTCTGTGCTCTGAATAAGGTTTTAAAGATTGCACATGCAGCTGAGAAGTTCAGAACTTGAGACAGTAATGGAGTTGTTCAATCCACAAATGGGATTGGTTTCTCTTGGTTAGCCTCGTTAATAACTGCATGTCTTTTCTGCTGTTTTGGTTTCTCTATTAGGAGACTTTTGGTAATCACAAGAATTTAATACATAATAAAACCCTAAAATGCTGTTAATGCTCTTCCATTTTGTAAAAGAATCAAAGGATTCTTGTATTACTCATTTCTTGGCACATAACAAATATTTAATATCTTTTCCACTGTGGAAATTCAACTTGAAAAATATTACCTACTTGCTACTGTTCTAGAGCCACACTATGAATTTGTTGGTTCATGTTAATGTCTCTTGGTCCTGTAATGTAAAGAAGAGGCTAATAGAAATCTTTGCTTTGCTCATATTTAAAAAATAACCAGAGGGAAAAAGTATCTTTTACAAAATGTTTAGGGCTGAAACCAACTCACAGCCTATTCCCCAAGTGCTGTTAGCTCCAGTGCACAGTTTTACAGATGAGTTTTGCAGTTCTTCCTCTGGGGCTGTATCAAATCCAAAGGTTTTTGTGACATGCTATTTCAAACCAAAATTATTTAAATACTTAAACAATTAGAAACAAGTATTTGAATTCAGAAGTTTAAGTTTACATTTCAAACCATGTTCTTGGCTCTCATTTTCTAATGCTTATCCATCTGTGATAAAAATGTGGGAAAAAATGACAACTGTATGTCAGGTGATGCCTATGAGATATAAAAGGGACTGGCATATAGTGTTGTTTCCTAATGCTTATCCATCTGTGATAAAAATCTGGGAAAAAATGACAACTGTATGTCAGAGGATGCCTATGAGATATAAAAGGGACTGCCATATAGTGTTGTTTATTTTGATTCTTTTCCCTGAATTTAATCTCAGGATTGCTAGGTCAAAGCAAATATTTTTCTGGACTGTAGTGTCATATGATTAATACATTTTTACATACAGAGCACACGTTCAGAAGGAATTCTTAAAGATTACAGGGAAGATAAGATGCTAACACAGGACAAATGCCAAATTAGATCAGTTTTAATGCTCCAATCTATCACTGATCTACGTAGTATTGTGACTAGCACAGCCCCCAAAGAATTTTACAAAGTAATTAAAACCTCACTCTGTTCCTGTTAGTTCTTCTATATAAAGTTGCTACAGTTTGTAGCTCTGGGAGTTCTCCCTTTGCTGAGCCTTAACATTGCAGAACTCACAGAATAAATGCTGTCTCATGCTGGTTTTTTAGAAACATTTTCAATGAGATGCAGAGTCTTTACCTAGGAGTGTTACTAGGAAAGAAAATGTTTGCTAAACAGGCACTTTGGCATGTTCAGAAAAAAATACATGCAAAAACTTTATGAAAAACATGAATAGTTTGATCAGTCTCCTACTCTGTAAGGAACTTGTAATTTTACAGGCTGCAGAAGCCTCGAGCCAGTTACACCTTCCATTTACTCAGAAGGTGCTAAGGATCACCTTGTGATCACTGGTCCAAAACCAGCAGCATTGAAATATTGGGAGGAAAATGTAGGATTAAAATAACAACTATTTTTCTCCTGTTCTCTGTCTATACACTCACTGGAAATGCTGTTGCAGTGTTGTATGTTGAAATGCACATCTCCTTGTGTTTTAACCTGTGAACACAACATTGTGCAACACTGCTCATTCTGTCCTTCCAGAAAGGAATTTTCTTGTTGTTGTGGTGTTTATCTGGGCACCAAAACTTCTGAGCTGCAGTTGGAACAGCAAATTTGCTTTGTGACCTGTAGGACATGACTTGATCTGTAAGATTTTTCCTGCCTAAAAAATGAGACACACTCATTTAGCAGATGGAAGAAGAGCATTTCCTTGGAGATGAATATTGATGAGGTGTGCTGAATCTACCCAGTTAGTTCCTTTCCTGTGTCTCCAAGTATTTTGAAGGCTTTTTACAGATACTGGTAGATGCTGTCAGAGGGTGATGTGACACCATCTATTACTTCTTTCAAGCTGGTCAATGAAGCCAAGAGTCCATTGAACACAAACCAGTGAAGTACTGTCCCCCACACAGCCACTGAAATAAATGCTACCAGCACTGCCCATGTCAAACTGGTGATACACTGAGCTGTAACACCCAGCCAAAACCAAACCATTTTTACATGTGGATGTTTTGCCTTTTCCTTCAAGAACTGGAAAACTGCAAGCTTCAGGGGAACCTGCCATGCCTGGGAGATCCCTGGAGACTTCTCACACTCACCCAGAGGGGCAGAGACTGCATTCCCAAAGGACTGTGCCATCCCTCATTCCTCCAGAGCTTCAGGTAAGCCCACACAAAGAGCTTCTGAGCTCAACAAGCAGAGACAATAGATGAGAAAACCCACAATGTCTTGTCTAGGTTTAATCATCATTTTCTTTTGGGACAGTCTGAAAACTTGATTTGAATATTTTTGTGCATTTACTATAACTAAAAGTACTGGACAGATCTATGTACTTGCTAAATGGCCTGAGGTGCATTTCTAAAAGTGGCAAATGTTCTAAGTGAGGTCCCTGTTAGCCTGAAAAACATCTGTCATGTTTTCAGAGACATCGATGCTAAATTCTTAGGTTAAAGCCAAGTGAATTGTACCAAAAGAATGACTCTCTCCCTCTTAAGCCAAAATATATCCCTTTTCATAATACCACACAGTTATCACTGTGTCCCTTGGATTTATGACTTATGACATTTGTTTACCAACAGGTGGTTGCATATCTTGCCATTTATATTTTAAGCAACAGTCAACACAACTAAAAATAAGACAAACAAAATAAAACTCAGTGGTGTTTTTAAAGGGTTTTTTAGAGAAAAGCTGTATTTACAAGCTAGGTCTTCAAGTAGTTCTCACCAGGCCCAGCAACAGAAGAATACTGCAAGAGCAATAAGGATTTTTAGGGGCATTATGATAGTGTAATGGAAACACATCTGCCCCCAAAAGTCCCTCATTTTCCCTGCGGTTCAGAGCCATGCAGGAAGTGGTGAATGCTGTGGAACATCAAGAATGAAACTATAAAGAAAAGATAATTTTAAGTTAGAACAACTTTCCAACAATACTTCAAGATTTCATCATTTTCTCTTAGGCCACTGCATAGGAAAACTGTAGTTTTTCAAACAGCCTCTAACTCCTTTGCTTTGGGTGTATGAAATGGTTCTGTCTACTCCCCAAAGTGAGTGCTCAGGCAGCTCCCTTAGAGGTGCTGTGAGTGTTGGGAAGCCAAAAACATTTTGCACGAAGCACAGACAATCCAGGCCAATTTTTCTTCTTTCAACTCCCAAAAAGTAAAAAATAAACCAGAATAATCATGGTTAACAGCTGACCTGCATTTCTCACTTTTAAGGATTTACTTCAGTGACAAAGAGAATGTTAAAGAAGAAAATTATACAGACTAAAATAACGTTAACATCTTTCATTTTAAAGAATTTACAAATATTTTCCAACCAACTTTCTATACAGAAAGACCAAACCCAACTGAGTAGAGACTGAATACTCCATATTTATAAATACCCTTAGTAAAACATTTGGACTTTGAGTTATGCCTGTGCAACTGACATGCCCAATGAAAAGTTACTGTTTCAGAATAATGAATAGCACCTCACAGACATTTTCTGCACAGATTCTTGAAGCATAAGGTATAAAATACAGTAAAGATCATCAAAACCAAGCAGTGCTCAGTTCCTCATATATTATTTAATATGCTGTTCTGTGTAACACATTTGCTCTTTGTTCATGGTAAAATATGAAAAATCAATCCTTTCCTCAGGTTTCAGAAATGTCACTGTGCTCTCATGTGCATTTTTTATGGATGTAGGTCCAGGGAGCTCAGTGGAGACACTTGTGACTTCCACAGCAGGAGGCATCTATGGACAGAGGTGTGTGTGTGTGTGTGGTTTGTGCCACTGGAAATAGGCCTTGGATTACAAAAAGAAAGCTTTAACACAAACAGCTGCAGCAGCAAAGCAGAAATCTAGATTATGCTGACTTTAACAGACATTTGGAACAGCAGCAATCTCTAACAAATAGACATCTCCCCTCAGTACAATTACTGCATGACTTATTTTCCTGACACATCTAGGCCCACCCTGAAACGTCCTGAAATTAGTTTTCTCACTCTTTTCTAACACCCTTTCCACATGCCTTGCTGTAGATGACAGAACACATTTTGTCTTTTTTTTTTGTGTGTGTGTGTGTTTTAATTCTTATCCTGACCTACAAACAAAAGAAATGCTTGGTTTTAAAATATTAGTGGCTAGATACTATTTTGTATTGGTTCCTACAGAAAGGCCAAGTTTCCTGTCAAAGGATCTGAACTGACTGAAGCTGAGATACTTAAAACAGCAAAAATGCATCAATACTACTTTACACTGGTGAATTGCAGCCTCCCCCATTAACAGCTAAATTAAAATGTTACAGCTGCATTAACTGAAAGATCAGAATAGATTTATTTAAAGTCAGTCTGTATCAACCACACGAGCACTCAGTATATTAGGAAGACAGATAGCACTGATGCATCATTTTTAGAAGTTCTTTTTGGCTCAGCTAGGAGCAGGTATGCTCCAAACAGGAAAAGAAAAAACCTCTGGAGCCTGACTGTAGAGAATTATGATTGCAATGTAAAAAATAAAGTGCAGAGCCTGAGACCCAACAGGGAGTCAGAAATCAGGGATAACCTTCTGAAGCCAACAGCTGACGTAGTCCTGCTGGCTACCTCAGGAATAGATGGGGTTTATTTCTGCTTTTATTATCTTTATTTACTCTGTACTTGCTGTAGAAAGGCCCTGAAAAAAAAAATCTCAGCTGAATAAGGCCTATTCATTCACACATCACCTACAAAAACCTTGCCCTGGCACTGAAACCTTGTACACAGGAATTATTTGGGCCTTTTGACAGCAAGCTAAAAAACCTGGTTCTTTGTTTCTTTTTTCTGTGTTTATAAATTTACCAGATTCCCTACATAATTTGCATTGTTTGACTGAGAGAAGAGTATGACATGGCAGCAAGAGAACAATGTGTTTACTACTGACTGATGTGAACTGGGCAAATGAGGCCTTAAAGTCATTAACTTCACCAGAAGCTTCACAGTCTGGAGCTGCATGGCCTGAAGTGGATTTGGGATTGCAGGTAATATATCCACTTCTGTGCCACTGCTCTCCCTGCAGGTGCAGCTGCCAGGTGGTAGCAACATGTTTCCCCTAATATTTTAAAGATATTTAAAAAAAAATAAAAACACGATTTTTTTTTGGCTCCATAACCCCCTAAATATGATTTCTAAGGCAAATGAAAAATGATCTTTTGAGTGATGCCATTAAAAAATATGCCTGGACACACTGGAGTGTGTTTGCCCAGGTTTTCTGTGTGGCATGAGGTGCAGGTTTTACACAGAGCTGGTGTGGAACACTGCTCAGGGAGCAAACAAGGCACAGCTTAAAAATCAGACTTGGGTGTTCTTGCCCTGGAAAAATCCTGGATAGCTTCCTAGGAAGGGACAACTGATTCTGTAGCCTTTACTAAGGCAAATCTTTCAGTTCCAGGTCAGGAATTTCCAAATTCGGGGTGGTTATCTCTCTCTCTTGTTTACTATGGCTAGACCAGAGGGGAGTCCCAAAACTTTTCTGTTGCACCACGAGGTCAGGAGATGTCAAAGGTTGAGCCCTGCAGGCCCCAGAGCAATCCCCAAACCATGTCACTGCATTCTGCTGGAGATTCTGATCTCTTCACTGCTCTCAATAAAATTTCAAAAGTAAACAGATTAGGTCATTTGATAATCCTCTGCTGCTTCAGTGTATTTGTTCACTGGTTTGTTAGAGGTTTGCTTAAAAATGCAGAGAAGTAATTCTAAAAATGTAGTTTTAAAGAAGTCATTCTAAAAATGCAGTTTTAAATGTAAAGAAAAAATAGCTAGGAGGACTTTTGATGTCATAAATTATAAATGCAATAAATAATTGGAGTTGATCTTTTTAAATATTATTTGTTCAATAATTCATGACATTTTTTTTAACCTCCAGAAAAAAGTAATTTTTATTATAAACACACCATCTACTTTTTTTCTTCTGTAAATTTCTTTTTTTTTTTCTATCAAAGAGCAAGACAGGCTGATCCCAGGTACTTAATTATTAAAGCCCTGGATACACAGTGCACTTTGGGAGCCTCAGCTCTGAGGCCACCACCCCACACTTCACACAAACCTGCTGGGAACAGCAGTGTGAGCACAGAGAGCAAATTTTTATACCCCAGATGGTTAGGGAATCTCTCATTGTTTAGTCTAAACATCATTAATTTAAGTAACACATACAAAATGAACATGCACTGAAAGTTTAATATAGATGCACAGTGTCCATAGTAGAGAACATAGTCTGGTTTATTACACCCCAGAGACAAACAAGCTTTTTCTCTAAGCTTCTAACAGGAAAAATGTGAATCAAAATGTTGTGTGAGGAAAGGCCTACAGAGGTGTCACTGTGCTCTGTTAACACTGCCATTAATAATTCAGGTGGTGGATTAATCCTATAGCTGTTGTTGGTGTGGAAAGGAATGCATGAGAATTTTATATATCCTCAACAGAGAATCATATAGAGCCTATCTGGAAAAAAAAAGAATCTAAAAATAGCTGATTAACAAAGTGCACTATGCAAAGCACATCTTACTGAGAGGAGCTATACAAAATTGCATGGTTTAATTTAGGAGCTTTAAAGTAACAGTTGGTAAGAAGCAACTGCTGCATTTCAGCAGAGCTGAGCTGAGCTGTGCTGCTGTTTGGATCTGTGGGTTTGCTTCTCTTTTCCCTTAAAGCAAGATCCTCACATTGATCCACTTCCTGAGGTCTAATTACCTTCTCAGAATGCTAGTGAAGAGACCAGAGGAGTTAAAACAATCCACATCTGACAGCTTGTAATACTGGACAGGTCTCCAATGTATCACAAACTAAGTACTCTAATTCAAAAATAAAAAATTTCTACAGTTAAATTTGTAGCTTAATTGGCTGATAAAAAATTAACCTTTCAAACTGCTGCTTTTGAACAGCATTATTTCATGCAACACAGTAGCTAAAAGGCATATTAGCAGCACAATTCTGACCTAAGCTCCTCCAAATCAGATTTCAGTCTTAAATGAGTAAGGAATTTATTGCACTGAGGTTTGAGTATGTCCTATTTCACTTGTGTAGTGATTATATTGCTGTAAAATACAAAAAGTCAGAATTCTACAGAAAAAAAATTCATAATTCATCCTGATATTTGTTTGCAGAAATGTGCAGATCCTGCACATGATCATGTGATAAATCACATGCCAACAACTCTGTTTTACCAGTGTGTCACCCTGCAACTTCAGCTGAATTTCCAGGCCTTTTGGAAATAATACTCAAACTGGTTCTGAGCAGGTCAGCACTCAAATTACTCTGACTGCAATGACAATGCAACCAAAATATGAATCTGTAAGTGTTTATGTGTAACTTAAGCAGGTGATTAGCTAGCATAACATGTCAAAACTATGACAGACATATTTACACCAACTGAGAGATGCTCCTGGGTGTGTTTGGTGTGCATATGCTGTACACAGGAGCCATTGTATAAATGACATTGTGTGAGTGTCATGTGTTAAATATCTGCACAGTATATTCAGAGCCACGAGAAAGTTCAGCATAACTATCAGCATTTCCAACACTTACTAAAATCCCATGGGGGAAGTACAGCTAGGAAATTTTTAAGTAAAAACGATGCTTAGAGTCTTTAGGATATTGGTATCAAAATGTAAATAGGAACATGAACTTAAACAGCTCTACCAAGCTCAGGTTTCTAGTGCCTTACTGATAAAAATATATTCTACAGCTTTTACCAGCACAAAAAATTAGCAGTCTTTAAATTGAGTCATGGATACAGCACATGTGGACACAGACACACATAAAGAAACAGCTAGTGGGAGAGAGACATTACAGCTGAGTAATTTGTCAGCCTGAAGAACAAGGAGGGGATTGACAATACAAATGTTGCTAGTGCTGTATGATATTTTCAAGGTTTAAGCTGCCTCACACTTTTCTAGGGACCTGCTTTCTCCTAGCTCACCAATACTGAGTGACCACTGCTAGAAAGAGAACAACTTCCTTTTAAGAGAAAAACACCAGAATAGTTACAAAACTTTGCTGTTTAAATTTTGGAATGATACTATATTCTATACTCTTTATATCACTGAAGACATTAAAGGTAGAACATGATTATTTATTTAGAGTGTCCAGTAGCCTTTTCCTAAGTGCAGCAGTAGTTTGCTACTAAGTTTCCTGTAAGAGGCATAATGTGCTGGTTTCTGTTGCAGAGCAAAGTGACCACCAAAAGCGGGACTTTGTGGGCCAGTTGGATAAAACATAAGCTCATCTCGCCCCCAAAACCCCGACTCTGGAACCACAACCTTCCAAGGTTCAATTTGTAAGTATCTTTGTCAAATATGCCCAATCAACTCATTGCTGAGAGAGTAGCTAATTTTCAGACTATGAACAGAGAACGTTGTAGCCAAGTCAC
>NW_008657708.1:0-634 GCF_000695815.1 Acanthisitta chloris | reverse complement strand
CAGGAATTGCTAACAGATACTCGTTGGGTTTAGTCATGTTCTATGATTTATTTACCAAGCAGGTAGAAGTACCTTCAGTTTACTTGAAACAGGTTTCTTCCCACTAACAATGCCAATTTCAAGTCCTCAGCTGTGTGTCTACTGCTTCCTACCCTCAGTATTCTGCTGCTTAAGAACTTCTTTCAAAGATGAGAGGAAAAGTGGAGATTCGTGAACAAAAGGAACATATTTTCTAAAGCCTCAGTTTATAATTCCAACAGAACTTCTAAATAAAATCCAAGTTTAAAAGCATTATAGTTTACACTCGGATGGCTGAACTAGGTAAATGCTGTCAGTTAATTTCAAAGAAAGTAATTACTATGCTTGAAGAGCCACTATTACATTTATCCTGCTCTTGACAATCAAAATAGAGTGGGCAATTCTGTCTTGGCTGAACCTCTGTGCAGATCCATCTCAAACCGAAGCCGCGCAGAAGTTGATGGAGATTCTGCCCAAGTAGAAACGTTCAAATCATTCCTCTTTCTACAGGCCACGCGTTTCAACCGACTTCTTTATGGCTCTGAAGATTTTTCCAGCTACGATTTCACACGACCTAACCATGCGGGAGGTACCGACCCCCCTCGGTACCCACCGA
>NW_008657707.1:0-871 GCF_000695815.1 Acanthisitta chloris | reverse complement strand
CACAGCTCCTCTCCTTGTTGGCTCCTCTATCTTCTGTGTAAGCAAGTTATCATTAGCACTGATGCCAAGAAGTAGACTGAAAACTTGAATTGAACAGTTATAGCTGAAAATATAAAGAATAGCTTTATTAATGGTACTGTTTTTACTTGGTTGGCAGGGTAGAAAGGATTGCATAGTATAGACAAGAAGCTTCACTAATGGTATTGTTTTAGCTTAGCTAGCAAAACAACGCATCTTATCTGTAAGACAGTGGAACTAGCCAGATTCAGGCCTTGGCAGTAGGAGGAAAACAAGGACCCTATAGGATGTGGAATGAAGAAACAAAATGTTTAAGATAGAGGCCAAGGTCAGCAAGGCATGCAAAACTGTACAAAGGGGTAAACGGTTGCATAATAAGGGTGTCCAAAGGGCACTGAGGAAGAGGAGGCACTTCGTCTTCATGACCACCGAATGACCACCAGGACCATGGGACTGATGTCAAGAGGGAGGAGACGGAGGAGGGGTATATGATAATGATTTCCAAGAACTAATTATAATAATAACCACCCATTCCTGGAAATAATGAATATGTATGAGCATTTAATGTATATAAACTGTGAAGTTTTTGTCCCTGGTTGCACAAGTTTGGTGGAGCGATCCACCTTGTGCCCAGCATCTGTGAGTAGTTCTTTTCCAGCCTTTTCTCAGCTGGAACACATATAAGGAACCTCCGGGATTGCTTGTGCACTGCCATCTTGCTCTCCCAACAAATATCAGGGTGATTGAAATCCCCCATGAGGACTAGGGCTTGCAGGCTTGAAGCTAACTGTACCTGTCTATAGAGGCCTTCATAGAATCATGGAAATATAGAATCAATCAGGTTGGAAGAGAC
>NW_008657706.1:80803-99970 GCF_000695815.1 Acanthisitta chloris | reverse complement strand
TGGGCAGAGAACCCACCCACAGTCCCATCATGGTGCTATGGGCAGAGAACCCACCCACAGTCCCACCATGGTGCTGAGGGCACTGGTTCGGTCTCCCCTCTCCACAGACTATCATTCCTTCACCTCAAGGGTTCAGAGAGTAAAGTTACCTCCAGGGCCACCTGTGCACAGGATGTCCCACAGCAGCTTGTTCCAGCTGCTCTGAACTCAAAACAGAGAATAGCTTCATTTAATAACTGCAGATCTGGCTCTTGATAGACTTACGAATGAGAAGTTGCTGAAACGTCACCACCTCACGAGAGAATGAAGAGCTAATGCCTAGTACTGCTGTTTTGGGAAGTGTGGCATTTTGCTGGGATTAACTTCTGATTCTGTATTTCATGCCATATATATATGTATTGCAAACTTAAAGTCTGTAACTTCGCAAAATCTTTCAAAGTGGCAGGATTTCAGTTTGAGAAGCAGTGCAAGTATTGCGCAGACATATGCCAAATGTGTTTCCTGAGTCTGAAGTGGTTTTGCCTAGAGGAAACCAGGAAAAAGAAGAAACACTGGCTGCTTGTTGACTCCAAATCTGGGAATTAGGCAGATGATTCTGCAGCAGGGCTAAAACTGCTGCTCCAGCCAGTCGAGCCATAACTCACAACGGGCAGTGCCTGGTGACAGCATTTCCTTACACTTCTCCACACTCCCCTCAGTCCTTGCTCTTCTTTGCTTGTGCTGGCACAGGCACCTCACTGCTGAGCCAAGGAACTGATCTGGCTTAAATAAAGTCTGGTCAGTGGAGAAGTGGGAACACTGAGGGCAAGAGGAGGGAGCACTCCTAGTGTTGGAACACACTGTGGTGTGGGCCACAGTGCTCACGGCCTGGGGAAGACACAGCTGCAGGAAAGAGCCTGACTGCTCTGCAAACCCCAAGTTATCTCCTTTTGCACAGACCTGCTCAGGGTCAGTTAGCCACAGAATTCCTCTCTGGCAGGAGAGGAGGCAGAAGCTAAGGGATCACTTCAGACATGAACTCACTTTATTCTTCACTAACTCCATCATGTAGCTGGAAACTATGGAATCTTGGGACTGAACAGAGGCTGTGGATTTGAGCAGGGCAAAAAGGGGCTCATGGCTAACAGATGACACATCACACAGACTAGGACAGGCTCTCTGTGCCTTCACCCTCCAGGAGATGAGGGAATCTCAACCCCTTTGCAATGCACTCAGAGTAGATACGAGTCACACCATCTGATGCCTCACACATACAATGTTAAATAAATGCACAAACAGATGAAATCTGACTGTAACAAGCTACATATATTCAGATATCACATAAATATCAGCTGTTATTTTCTTATAAATGCAATTGCCAACATGTAATAAATAAAAGAACAAACCAACACTCTACCCTGCCAGGCAAGGAAGAGCCAAGACAAGAACTCATCCCTACAGTTTTCTCCTGCTGCCACTGATGAACTTCACTCAAAATTTGCCAGGCATAAGCTTCAGGTTTAAAGTAACAGTGACTGAATGCTAGAATTCAAAGTGAAGCCAAGAACCTTCATTCTTGCAAAGTAACTGCACCAACTTTGAAGTATTGACAAATGATTAAAAACCAAAACCCCAAACAAACACGGCAAACCCCAAACCCTCCAAAAAACCCAAACTCAAAACTAAATGATACTGCTGTATCCACAGTTCTTAGAAGTCTGATCAGACTGATGCTTAGCTGAAAGGAAAAAAGTATCTCAAATTGCCTATATATGAGATCAAATTCATAGAGGAAATAGAACACCTGCACCTCAGGTTTTCATTGTGCTTCTTTTGAAAAAACAGAAAATAATTTGCAAGTGGTCACAAATTTCACAAAAAATACTGTGTACAATCTGTGTTCATTTGCCTCTAATGTAAAGTGAGGAAGTTTCTTTTTAACCAAAATATGTAGGAGCTCAGGATTTTTCACCATGCTTTGTGTTGGGTTAAGTGGTTATGAAGTTCTCTGAAGAACTAGTCTGCAGCTTTCTGCAGCAACATTCTCATATACAATGGGCACATTTTGATTCAGTCCCTTAAGACATCTCTAGCTGCATTAGTGGACAAGTGCACTGCAGATTGCAGTAACATGCATTATTGATCCATGGCAAAAATTTTGTGAGTGGTATTTAAATTCTAAGGTGGTTTGACCATATCTTTTTTATTTTAGACATCTTCACCAGAGCTGAAGTTGTATATCATACACCTCAGCCTAAGGCAAAATTCTAGACCTGAGCAAGGATCCATTAAAACACACCTTGGCGAGGTAGGTCTGGACACCTCACGAGCAAACGTGCCACTGCAGCCAGAGCATTTCTCTGAGCAGTGATGACTAACAAAACCCCTCAGATACTCATCTCCTGATGCTTTACTTCCCAAAAAGTCTTGATAATTACTTCCTGTACTTGGAAATATTCAGAAATTATTTTCTGCTACCATAAGAAATATCTAGGATGAAAATGTTCTCCCATTGGCACCTTTCTGTGTGGTATTAAGACGATGAATGTATTTATATTTCGTTTTCACCCACGAGAAAAAGATTCTTGTATAATTCAGTACTACACTTAGAGAGGAAAAAAACCTCTAGGCCACAATATGTAGTTAATATTCAGAATTAAGTCAGTTTATTATGCATCAAGTGGTAGGTCAAACTCAGCTTTGTGTGCTGTAATTTATAATACAGCTTTATGCCCAAAGCAACATGGAAGCCCTAAAGCAACACTGTGAATTATTGCAACTGAATCCGAACACTACCTCCAAAACTGTGTACAATTCCTTCTGTTTCCATTGCACACAGGCTATAAACATGCTGCCAGAGAGCTCTGTGAGCAAGAGCATCTAAATAAAATAGCAGCTTCATGGCCAGTGTCAGCATTTGGCGTCTGCCTCCTGCAGCCTTACTAAGTGAGCTTCATGGCCAGTGTCAGCATTTGGCGCCTGCCTCCTGCAGCCTTACTAAGTGGTAGTTCAGCAGCTTCAGCTGATTTAACTAAGTCAGTAAAAGTAATATCAGGAGCTTTATAACTTGCTGAGAACTAACAGATTTTTCTCTCCTAATGGCACAACAAATAAAATGGCACAGCAATTTGTTAACAGTTCTGCTCAAGCTCAGGCTTTGTATTTATGCTTTCTGTGTAGTGATCTAGATGAGCAAGGCACAAAGCAATATGCTCCTGGAAATCCTCAGGAGCTGGATACCCTACTCCTCCTGCTCCCACAGCGAGGGCCCTGCCTGCTCCAGTGTGAACAGACCTCCCCCTGCCTAGGCTCAAACCTGGCAGTGCCCTCAGCATGGAGGGTTTGGTTCTGAATGGCTTTAACCACTCCAGGCATGGTGAGATCTCGAAGGCTGGAGGCACTCGAGCCAGTTACAGCCCCTCAAAGGCTGGAGAGCTGAGCTCCTTCCCCCACATCGACCCAGACAGGAGTGCAGAGACAGGACAAGACCACACTGTAAAACCTAGAGTGCCTTTGCCACCCCTGAAAACCAGACGTGTCTCTATCATTCTGAAAGATAAGTGAACTTAAGATCTGGGATCACTAGGCCAAACATGCACCAGGAATATCCCTCTGAAGGATGTTTCCAGCCACGAGGAGTGGCACCAGTGGAGATGGAACAAACTTTCCATGCTAAAAATGGTACTTTTTGCCTTCCATCCCTCTGAGCTCTGCCCACAGCAGGTGCATTAGCAGGAAGTTTCCCAGCTCAGCCTTGGCAGCCACTTTTGTACACATGACTCCTGGAATACTCTTCGAGGAACACGTGGCCCCGTGAAGAAATAAACTGTAAAACTAACCAAACTCTATAATCAAACCACATCAACATTGGCTAATTAATTCTAAGCATTTTGATGCTGCTTCTCACCACTGCATAGCATCTCTCTCTGAACTCACCCAGAGCCTTATTTAGACATTCCTTAGAGCAGTTCTTCCTGCTGGATCCCTCTGACTGCACTGCAATGGATTTATCCATCCTCCCGATTTACACCTCTTGGAGAGATCAGAACTAGTCCCAGGAGGTTTATGCCTCACCTAAATTAGTTCCCAATGTGAAAGAATCTGCAAATAAACTAATTAGAGATTAATTGGCTAATACATATAGATAAGTTAATTAGAGATTAATTAGTGTTTATATAGTATGGTCCTTAGAAGATGTAAATTGCTCTTAAAGTACTAAGTATTTCACGTCGATTTCTATGGCTGTCTGACAGCTCTTGCTGCTGTCGCATCCACCAGCTTCACATCTCCACACAGCTCCTTCCACACAGCTTGTTGTTATGAACCTGATCTTCTCATCTTGAGAGAATTAACTGGAGAAAGCAACAAAGCTAATCAAACTAAACCATGGTGCACTACTGAAATGCATACACCTCCAGAGAAGGAACAAATGTTTCTGCACACCAGAAGGGGTAAAGAAAACCTGGGACTCATGCTGAGCCCTAAGCTGTGTGTTTTCATAAAACCCCACATGACCCTGGAGCAAACAAGGTCTCTCCAGGACCTGAATCCAGGTACTTCTGCATAAAATAGTCCACTCTAAGTTATCAACCTTCCCAAGACACAGGCAGAATTCACAGGGCCATATATAAGCAAGAATGTGCCAGTACAATCTGAGAACATGAACTGCCTTCCTAGAACTTCCCACCTGGTTTCAGCTGCTATAAATTTTATTTTCCTGGACCAATCCAACTTGGATGGATCCAAGAGCTGCTGTTTTCTGTGGGCTATGGAAAACTTCTCATGTTGTTAATATACTTCTATTTATGAAGTATACTGTGAACTTGCGTTCATCAAAGTTCTCCATCTCAAACACATGTATTCCCAGGTATTGTCACCAATTCTGAATGGGTTACTAAGATGTATGTTGATGGGTGGGAGACTAGACCTCAGCCTTGAGCCTGCCTTGGACAGAGCAAAGCTGCAACTGCAAACTTTTCACACTATAGTTGTCAAGTCCTGTATGCTAATTTGACTCTAAACCTGGTACTTGTTCTACATATATCAACACAGACTGAACACAAAGCTAGTTAAATTTAGCCAACTAATGCAAAACTCCTAGCACAACTGACATTCAAGATAACTGTTCCATTTTACAGATTACTCTGCTGATGTGCACACAGGTAGAGCCTCAGTGACAGAACAAAGTCAGGTCAGTAAAACTGAGCAGACTCCAAACATACAAACCCTAGAGAAACATTCATCAGAGCTGATAACTGCAGATCACAGAGGATAGAATCAGAAGTAATCTGTTGAGCAAAAGGGAAAACAAACTTGTGGCAAATTTGTGCCCTGGGAAGAAAAACTTTAGCATCTTGGCTCTAATTAGCATTAGCAGAATTGGTAACCCAAAAAAGAACAAGTCTTCAAAGGGAACGAGCAGAAGGACAATTATTGCAGGACTAAACATCAGCCAGGGAAGACTTTCCTGGCACAAGAATCCACACAGCACCAGCTAAATGAGATGTATATGAAGTCCCCTGTTGTTTCCAGCTACACACACACATCCCACACACTAGGAAAACAGTCAGAAAAACCCCTCCATGTAACTGACCCAAATCCAGCCCCTCAGTTATGCTCCTGAACCTGCTTCTGGCTCCACTGGAGAGCTACTGCCAACGAAAGGCTGCTTGGGAGCACCTCTGGGAAGGATAAATTGGACCAGTAATTCATTTCAGGTGGTTTCACTTCAGCAGATTTAAATAGAGCTTTAGTCTCTGGGCAAGCAATGGGGCTTGTTATGGCCCAACCCACAGTCTGAACAGCCACAACAATCATGTGTTTTGCTTCTTCCTTAAGATTTGACTGCACAAGCCAAACACTGTCCTTAGCAGGCAGATTCACTAACTCAGTACAATATGCAGAGTTCTCAATTTATCTTTTGCTTTGGCCTTTATAAGAAGAGATATTACCAGACTAGGACAGGCAACAGGCACTTAGAAACAAAGCCTTCATAATAAAGACATTTAAAGGCCTGGGTTGGCTAGAAAAATCTACATTCAGCTAACAGACTTCTTCAAGACAGCCCCATGGAACAGCTTTCACCTGCTATGTGACTCAGCTGTTCTCTGCTGATAGGCAGAACAGATCATTCACATGTTTTCAATTAGTTTAAATTCACCTCCAACAATATAATTTTTAAACTTGTAAGCACCTGATCTGCTCAATCATGAAACTGCTCCCACAGAAAACTGTATATGAACTTCAGTCCCTTTACAAATTCTGGCTATGCAATTTGTGAGCTTTATACTGCTCTGACACATTTAATGAGGAGCTGACAAATTTTAGAGCATCAGCATTTGTCCAACTGTCTACAAAGCCTCAACTCATCTTGTCATTCACCCATAAGCCTTTTTCTTCTTTTTCCACCACCTGTGCTATGGTCCCTACACTTTGCTGACAAAGGGTAGCAGCAACAAGGGGCTGCCTGGCGAGGGAGTGTGATTAGCTTCCAGCACAGGGAACCACAAATCCTGCTCAGCACTGAGTCTGTAAGCAGGGTTAGTCTTCAGCCCCTAACAGAGTCAGCTGCGAGGTCAGGACAACGTGCATCTGCCTACAAGGATGGGAGAGAAACATGCTAACAGACCAGGAACAGCTGCTGGAGCAGGAAGGGTGGTGGGAGGTGTGCAGGGCAGAATTCACCAGTGCCAGTTCTCCTGGGGTTTGCCATTACTGCTCCAGTACAGTCAGAGCAGGTCTAACTTCAGGCAGAAAGGGACAGATTCCCAGGAACACAGCACAAGCCTCACTGCCTGGGTAGAGATTCAACCATTTTGCAAAGGGCAGCAATAACTAAAAGGCAGTGGCTGAATACAAAGTTTTCAGAGTGCACACTTCAAAGAGCCTGATTTCCTCCAAGCCTGCCTTTCCACCCTTCCCCCTTTCTCCTTCCACACAGAAAGCCCTGCAGACACACACAATAAAGAGTCTGTGCTATTTCTAGTCAAGGTCAGTAAAACCCTTTTTTGTATTTTTGTCTTTAAAGAACAACTTTAAAAAAATCATTAATACCCTAACTCGGATGGTCTTTCTCAACACCAACCACCTTCCTGTTCATATGTGCAGCTCTGGCAGCTGAGACAAAAAAAGATTTTCCTTATGGATGAATGTATTTCCTTGGCAAGGCTGTGGCTGGTGCATGTGCATCACTGTTACCTTGGCACACGGGGAAATTATTCCTGGATCATTCTGATTTTTTTTTTAAATTTCATTTCATTGTAAAGTTCTTCAATCATGCTCCCCATCTGGACTGTTCCAGGCCTTTCCAGGCCGCTGGTGAGTGTTTTCCCTTGGCTCCAGTGGGTACACCATGCTCTCCCAGAGCAGCTCTCCCCGTGAGCCCGCGCGGAGCTGTGGTACCCACAGACTGCAGCAGGAACGGGCAGAGCTGCTGCAGGAAGAGGAAAAGCTCTTAAGCCTATGTTGCTCATTAATTAGTCAACACAGTCTCCAGCTGCCTCTCTCATTCAAGGCTGTTTTCCTTTGCTTTTCCTTTTTTTCCTCCCCCCTCCCACCCCCGGGAAAAGCAGTTCCATACATGCAGCTTGCTTGAAAGAGATTTCTGCTGTGTCTCTGATATCACCTATATCTGGTGCTCTGTATAAAACCAGAGAGCACATGCTGGTTGCTTTTCTTGGAATCATTTATAACGTTTTTACCTTTTTTTTTTTCTGCCCCAGTGCTAAATTTATTGGTATTGCACAGGGATGTACTTTAATATGGACAAAACACCATAAATCCCCCAACCTCTATCTGTGTAAGAACCAGTAAGCTATGCACAGGAGCAGAAAACAGAATCAAGGCAGTACATAGAGTAAGATCATGTTTCCACCCAGAAACATGGGGAACCAGCATCGTTTGTTTGAGAAGAGTTCAAAGGCATCGATGCTACTGATCAGCTTCAGCAGTTCTGGACACTGCACAGGAAATATTGACCCCCAAAGCTCATCACAGGTGATAGACACAGTGTAGAAATGTGGAGTTTTTCCAGAGCCAGGAAAACAATTGTGATGCAGCCCAGGAAAGGAACTTGCATGCCCAGGAATACACTCCAGGGCTGTGACCCTGTCACCTGTAACCCACCCCCAGGACCTGCAGCAATTGCTAACACATCTCAAACCAAGCACGATCCAAATATTGCCATTTCTTGAGCACAAAGGCCTTTGTATGGACATGGATGTGTCGAGATGTGCCAATACACAACATACACTGCACGGGGAAGGTTCTCTTTTAAAATAAAAGCTTGGGTTATTTTAAAGGTGGCTGAAATATTTATGGATTATTCCACTTACCTCCTCCTCAGTTTAAACAACGTATCTGACAGAAAATAGCTTGCAAGTTCCTGCAGAACGTTTTGCTGGGATGTCAAATGTTACCACATGAGGGAAGATTAATTGCTCTACTTTTAAGCCTAGTCCTGATAAAGGCCTAGCCAGGCTCTAAGTGTCCCATTCAGAAATGCTTTTGGATTGTTTATGTCTTCTTTCACCAAATTTGTATGAAGGACAATCTTGAGCCATCTGGTGCCTATTTAATTTTTAACCACCTCTCACTTGGAATATTTCTTTCTTTATACTTATTTTGTCTTAACAAATTGGCCATAAGCTAAACTGCACCATCTGTGACTTCCAGTAAATACAACTGTTGCTAATGAAATTACCCAGCTTCATCATTTTGATTTAAATGCATTGCCTGCTTTTTCTATGACCTTTCATTGCTTGCCATCAAATCACAGCTTTCACACATTTAGATACACACTCATGTAGGTCAGGCTTCAGGAATAAATCTTCTCTGTGAATCTCAAGAAGCCTGGCCAAGCTTGCTCAGCAGGCTGGCACGAGCTGCCACAGCCAGGGCCATGCTACGAAATCATTATGGCATTTGTGACCATCCAGCTCAGGGGCTGAACTCAGTGTGTTTCATGCTCCAGGGCAGATCCCCTGCCATGTGACCAATTGGTCACTGCTCCTCATTCTCTTGCCTCCCATTTGTTTGACTGACTGAATTAATGATTCTGGATGCACTAGCCCAGTCTTTTGGCTACCCTGTCTCGTATTCAATCACAGGACAAAACTGCCCAGATTGAACTGGAGGAAGAGACTGGGACCTTACCTTAAAGAGAAATAGCAGGAAACTAAGGGAATCAACAGGAAATGAATGGTGGAGGAGTGGTATATCCTCACACAAATTATTTATCTAGCACTCTATGTATGAAATAACCTGTGGAACTAATTTGAACCTATCAGGTTCCACTCCCTTACCCTCATGTTAAGCTGGTAGGTGCCAAGTGTTTGAGAACTACACCTCAACTGACATCAGAAGGAAAGATAGAGGTGAAATGTCTGTAGTCAGAATGGGATTTCCTCAAGCAGCTCTTCACCCAGTAAGACACAGATGATTTCAGTGGCCATTTACAGGACTCCTGCAATAGATTTCATTAGGAGCACAGTATATCTGATAACAACAGAGCCTCCTGGTAGGTGCCAAGTGTTTGAGAACTACACCTCAACTGACATCAGAAGGAAAGATAGAGGTGAAATGTCTGTAGTCAGAATGGGATTTCCTCAAGCAGCTCTTCACCCAGTAAGACACAGATGATTTCAGTGGCCATTTACAGGACTCCTGCAATAGATTTCATTAGGAGCACAGTATATCTGATAACAACAGAGCCTCTTCAGAGAGATTAGGTGGAAAAAGGAGAAGCATCTATTTCACAGGTACACAGGTTTTGGAGACCCCTTAGATGCCATGCCAAGGCTTTGGTTCCATATGGATGCCAAAGTACCATCCTGAAATTGCTGTCCTGAGGAGGACAAGGCTTTCCAGCCTCACAGCCACAGAGACTAGCAGGACAGTGGTGGCAGTTACTGAAAACACCAGTGGGTCAAGTGTAAGAACAGATCTGAGTGCAGCATACACCTACTGCACCCTTCCCAGCCTTCTCCTTGTAAACCCAGGAATGTGTCTCCTACAAATAACGGTCCATTTTCCTACAGCATGGCAAGGCCACAAATTGGTAAAACACAAATACTGGAAGCATTGAGGAACAAGCAGCCAGGTTCCTCAGTCACATAAACCATTGGCTGTTTGTCAAGCTGCACATTTGCACCAGTTTGTGATCCCTTTGTGATGGGTCAGGATCTCATAACCCTGGTGCAACCCATATTTCCAGCCACTGGGGTGAAGGATTAAAAAAATCAATTTAATACTTAAAACCAAAATATAAATCTGAGTGCCTCAAACTAACTTCCTGCAAATAAGAAAGAGGAAAAGCCAAATGAAACTTGCAAAGCTCAGAACAGAGTTTGTATTTAATCGTTTCTCAGAAATCTAACAACTACTCAGCATTAGAAACATAATAGGATAAAGAATCTCCTCTGCACATTTAGGCTCCCTGCAGCAGCTGTTAGTCAGGATGATCACAACGGGCCAGTGCAGGCATGGGAACAGCTTCGGATGTAGAAATCTGTTTCCCCAAACCATCCACTGCATCCTTTCTAAATGGGCACAATTTTGCTCTGCTCCCGCTCGATGCCTACTCAGCACATCCTCCTGGATGGAGTCATTGCTTTAGTGAGGTGACAGTCCACTCTTGATCAGGCTAATGACAGGTCACATCATCGTGCAGGTGCTGCAGTAGATGAGCTGTGTTAGAGGACTGATGGGTTAGGAGTTGGGTGATGTCTGTGCAGGGAGGTATGTTCATATCCAGGTGGAGAAGGCAAACACAGTAAGAGCAGAGGCAACTGCAGTGGCATTTATTGCAGGATTTCAAAAGTAGGCAGATTTTGTTAGAAAAAGACAGGACTTTTGTCTGTCTGTTCTTCCTGTCAAGGAAGGAAAATCACCTTTGCAAATACACTTACTGGTTTATTTAAACTTCCAAGAAGCCTGGTAGTGTCAGCCAGTCTTTGCTGTTCCTATTTCTTATTTTCAGCACAAACCACATTGTTCTGTTGCTCCCAAAACAGCTGTCAGTGCAAACTACAGGTGAGCACACTTTATTTGCTTACTCCACTAGGACAATCCCAATAGATGCTCATAAAAATTAGAAAGATTAATAATTCATTAGCCAAAAGCACTTTTTGCTGTAGATTCAATATGGTACATTATGGAGACTGATGAAGGAAAGGCATTCATACTTCAGGACTGGAATTAGGTATTTTATGCCAGAGTTGGACTAGATGAGCTGCAGAGGTCCCTTCCAACCCTAACAATTCTGTGATTCTGTGATTTTGGCACTGCAATAACATTCATGATGTCTGGCAACGTGAAAGTTTCTGTAGCATCAAGCTGATACACAGAAACAAGGCTGTAAAAAGGAAGCAGGAAAAGAACAGAAAAGAAAGTCTGTAAAAGAACAGCATTGTTCATCGGGGAAGGTTTCCAGAAGCTGGCAGATACTTTAGTGTACATCCCACAGAAACTGTTAAAGTCTGAAATACAAGATGCTGTATGGCTACCAGCAGATAAGCTGACTGACTTCCTAGGTATTTAAAGTAAGAACTGAGCTGAAAAGAAAAACCAAGAAAAGTGCAGACTCCAGCCAAGAGCTCAAACAAATCAAATGCTCTCAGCTCTAATGAGACACAGAGTATTTAAAAAAACCACAACCACTCACCAAAACCACAGAGCTCAGTGCTCAGTGAAACACTAAGAAAAACAGTTCCTCAAGCTTCTTTCTGGAACTCCTGCATGTGGGTGCAATATTCCAGAGACAATCCCTAAAAGCCAAGCCAGGATTATGCACCAAGACTTTCTGAAGGGAAATGGTACATTTTCAAAACAGCAAAATGCAGTGCCAGGACTGACACAGAGACATCCTAAGCCCCTAACAGTTTGGGTTACACATGTTCTAATCTAGATCAGCATGTCAAGGCCTGATAACAGAACATTATGACATAATTCACTATTTTGTTTGATGAGCCTGAGCTTACTGTGCGAGATAAGGTCCTGCAAACCCTCCCCACAGGCAGCCAAAGCTGCCTGAGACCAACCTCCTGCACTCAGCTGCCTTCACTGCACACCCAGGTTATGTGGCTGGAGAGGGTGACATCCAAACTCCCACAGCTCGTGGGCATTACAGCTACAAGGATCTCTTTGGAACTGTGATTTGTTTATGCTAGAAATAAATACTAATCTTGTTCTGCAATTCCCTAGGAGACTGGGAGCTGCCTCGTCCCGCAGCCACAGGAATGATATGCATTCAGCTGAGCACAAAACAGAGTCATCAATGGGGTTTTATCTGCACATTGGAGTGTCTGTTTAGCATCACACCCAAAGGGAAAAAAAAAAAGCTCTCCAAAAAGTACCTCAAGTAATTAAAACGATTCAAGAAGAATCACAAACTCAAATATCCCAAAAGCAATTATGTACAGCTATTTTTATGGCAAAAGCTATTTTATGAAAGTCATTATGCAACTGTTATCACAGTTTATCAACCTCTGATGTTCTGTGTGCCTTTGTATGTTCAGACAAGGAGCGAAGACAGTCAGGCTAATTGGAGGGAACTGCAGCCAGGAGAGTAATACGGGATGGGAAATGCTTTGTGTGTTTTGTGACACTCTCAGTCATCAGCAGCACCCGCTGGAGGTGAGGCCAGGCTGTCTCAGCAGCACCACAGCTGCTCAGGGAGGCACCAACTCCTCCCACAGACACAGGCAAGACAGAGCTACCAACCAGTTC
The DNA here is from genome assembly GCF_000695815.1 of Acanthisitta chloris. Lineage (NCBI taxonomy): Eukaryota > Metazoa > Chordata > Aves > Passeriformes > Acanthisittidae > Acanthisitta > Acanthisitta chloris. Next base: position 87,265 of record NW_008657706.1, on the reverse strand, counting down.
TGCTGCAAGGAGGGGAAGGCAAGGTTGAATCCGGGTTGAATCCAGATCTAGGAAATTCCTGTATAATGTTTGAAAGTGAAAAACTAGTCCAAGAAGAAAGTTTAGGGGGAGATTAAGCTAAGGCTTCTTACTTGAGGTATTCTTTGAAAAAAAACTAAAGGCAGTTGACATCTGGTCTCATCCAGAGGTTTCTCGGAAGGACAAGTTTGTCTCCGAGTTTAATAGCACACACAAGACCAAGTCTTGATTTGGCATTGCTAAGATGAGAGTTTTTAAACAGGTTCTGTATTTCATTACCTGTCCTTTTCTATAACATCCACCCCAAGATTATAACATGTATTGACAGGATAACTAGTTATCCCTAGAAACTTAATTGTTCCAGGCAACACAGACTCCAGATCTAAGGTTAAGAAGTAGATTTGATAGTAATTTTCCTCTTTAACTTTCCCTCCTGTTAAAAGTTCTAGATTATGGATCTGGAACAAACTTTTATTTCTATCTCCAGAAAGACAGAAAGAATAGACCATGCACCTACCAGTGCCACTCAAGTGGGTCCAGCCCCTTTGTGCAGCATCTCTGACTCCGTAATTAACATGTTTAGCAAAAATAAGCAAATCCGTCCCTACTTTGGCATGCAATTCATCACCTTCTTCCTCCATATCTTCCAGAGATTCTGAGGAATAGATACTGAATGATTTCCAGATCTTCTGCTTAGGACCTAAAGGCAAACTCATCTTTTCTTCCCCATTTTTATCTGCAAGAAGTGTTTTTTTCCCCCTCCAGAGCAATTAATAAACAAACTACCTCTATATCAGGAATTTGCATAATCCCCTCAGTTCCATCTCTCTCCCACTCCTGGTAAATATTTCAGCACTCTAGGAGCAGCAGATCTGCAGGAAGAGCATCCTCAGGTCAGGGTGGCTGTGCTGCAGGTTCCTGCAGGAGCAACTTCTGCTCCTTCAAACTCCTGTCGTTTGGATCTTCATACACAACATTCCTATTCTGGGAATACGTGTTTTTACTCACGACAGAGAATTAGATCTAGTAAAACACTATTTTTACTTTGAAAATTAACCCCACAGAACATAATCAGAAGCTTGTCTGGTGATGCCTTTTGGAGCATAATTTACTCATTATTTTGTGGCGAACTGTGCAGGAAGAGAGTTTGATGTTTAAGTGGGACTTGACTCAGCTTTTAGAGAAATAAGCCTACAGTACTTCATCAAGCCTTTTTAGGGATTAGTTGTATCAAATATATCCTTATTTGCATTTCAAGTTACCTAAAGGAACTGCTCTCAGCGTTTCAAAGTGGATAACGCCAGACACTTGGTTGCAAATCAAGGCATTTGATTGAGAGGCAAAAATAGCCACGTAATGAAAGAAAGACAGAGCCACAACAACAACAGAACTGCTGTGCTGCAGGGGACTCTGCTCTAGCAGGGCATGATTCTCTTCACCTGCCGAAGGAGGAGAGAGCAGGGAATTCTGCATGGGGCTGAAACCTAAAAGAAAACAGATCTAAAGAGGATCAGATCCACCTCTGCAACTTCAGCAAGCTCTCTGTGCCCCCTAAATTCTGCCCCAGGACTCCTGTCCCCCTGAAGGCAACAAAAGGGCAGAGCCCAGGAAAGATGCTGGAGAGCAGGAGGAAGAAAGCTGCTGCCTGTAGCATCCCCAGCCCTGCCTTCCTCTGCATCTGGAGAGCTTGAGGAGAAAAATCTCGTACACCAAGCTTCATGTCATGTTTTTTACTCTGGAGTTTGCTGCTGGCTCTGTCCCCAGGAAATGGCATGGGGCAGAAAATCTGTGGTTTCTGTTTATTTTTCATTTTATGGGGTCCAGCATGACTAATTTGATTTGCAGAACCTGAGCACTGCTAATCACTACAAAAGTTGTCTCTGCACTTAAAAAAAAAAAAAGCAAGGTGGGTAACTGAGGTTCTGGAAATGTCATCATTCAGCAGAGTATGGACCAGACTTTGCTCTGTGCCAGCTGTCCATTCCTAACCAAAAGGAATGCTTCTACCTTGTCTGAAACCAGCATTCCAAAAAATTCCTTAAATGTGGATGGCAAATCTTCTCACAATAATCATTATTTCCATGTTCACACAGGGTGAGTACTGCAGAGGAAATAGGACATGAGCCTGTGCTGTAAGGATAAAATACTGACCTGCTCATTGGTGAGTCCTGAGCATTCCACATAGGGAATGAAATGGGGTCCTGAACAAGAGTTATGTAATTACAGAATTAAAACTCACCTTGCAGGTGCATTTGCCCATAAGGAGGCCAAACTGAGTTCGTATGGGAACTTCTTAATTTGGACCTTTCCCAATTTGAACACTTTTTTTCAATATCAGAGATGAAATTCACTCCCCTGAGCTGCAAGCTGCAGACTATGGACCCACTGAGTGGCTAACCCCATGGCCTGATGGCACTCAGGGCAAGGGCTGAGGCCACCAAAGCAGAGCAAGCAGAGTAAACTCATCCCTGCTGAGCCAAGGGAGCACCCAACAAGTGTGAGATTGTTTCTACCTACTCAACACTGCGGCAAAAAAAAAGTTTAGTTTGAAAAGAATTTATCTAGAGAAAGGGAAGTGGATCTGGCAAGAGTTTGACATTGCTTAAGGCATGCACAGGTGGATGAAACTGCAGGCCAGGTCAAAGGAAAGAAGAGATTTATGTTGTGTGCAAAGAAAAGGGCAGAAGAAAAATAGCCGATCGGGCTGGGCTGCACTGAAGTGAATGAAACAGCTGTTCATACAGGGAAGGAATGGTCAGGTAAGACAGGTTGGAAATAATAATCATAGGGCCATCTGCTGCCCTGGGACTTTGCACCCTCAAGGTATGAAACAAATTTTGTCTTCTAGGAGCTCAAGCAGTGTAGCTGTTACAAGCCTGTCAAGTAAACAATGCCTGAGCAGGGCATTGAAGTTAGCTGAGTTTCATGCAAAAGTTGCTCATCTAGTTTTATTGGCAGTAGTAAGCCAAGAGCAAACAGGGTCGTTTTAATCAGATTTCTATTTCACCCAAACGCTGTGTGAACACAGGAGATACACACCACATGAAGTGCCACAATGATTTCCAGCTCAGTGTGGAAGGACTGATAGCCACATCCTGAGACAGATCCATTCTCACACTGCTGCTAACTTCCCATGTCTACCAAGACTTGTTCTGAATTATTTCAACAAAGAGCCTGCAATATCTGGAATCCATGATGCAGGTATTTCCTTGACCTCTATCACTTGGTTTCAGACTTTAGAACACTCTAAACATTTTCTGAATTAACTATTGCTTCCATCCATCGTCTGTCCCAGGCTGGAGGTGTCTGTCCGAGTCTCCTCTCTTGTTTAAGTAGTAAGGAGGCTGAAGAACAGCTGACAGCCCACATGTCTACAAATTTGTAGTTTTACCTCCTTCTCAAACTCTAATCAACTAGAGAGGTGCAGAGTATATAGAGTCACAGAATCATTTAGAATCATAACATCGTTTAGGTTGGAAAAGCTCTCTAAGATCACAGAGTCCAACCTCAAACCAGCACTGCCAAACCCACCACTAAACCACGTCCCTAGTGCCACATCTGCATGTCTTTTAAATCCTTCCAGGGATGGTGACTCCACCCCTTCCCTGGGCAGCTGTGCCAGTGTTCAACAACCCTTTCCCAAAGAAATATTTACTAATATCCAATCTTAACCTCTCCTGGTGCAACTTTTGTTCTGTCACTTGTTGTTTAGGAGAAAAGACTGACCCCCACCCCCATCACTGGAACCTCCTTTCAGGTAACTGCTTCTCTGGGGAGGAGTCTGTGGCTGCAGTGGGGTAAGAGAACAGAGCCCAGGAGAGGGTTTTTTAAAGAGTGTAGGGACATGACCTTGCCTTTGGATTCTCACAGCCATTGCTTAGAAATGGCACTTCTAAAATTACGGAGCATCATGGCACATGAAATGCAGCTGAAAAGGAAACACCATTTATTTCATTTAGTTTATTTATTCAAGCTGACCTGCTGGGATGTGGAGAAGTGAAAGAAGGCACTGAGAATGACCTTGCATTAATGGAGATCACACTCTCCTGGAAAAACAGAGAGCACTAGTGGGGGCTTTGCTCTGGGAAACCTGCACAGCTGAGCCTTGCCTGTACCAATGACTATCATTATGCCATTTGTGAAAATTAGCCAGATTTTAGATAAATGAAAGCAGCTGGGACAGAGAGATTCATGATGCAATCATAGTATGCCAAAGTTAAGATGAAATGTCACCTCAACCACTGCTAGTGAGACACAGCTCAGACACTGGGATAAGGCAGATGTCAGATGACTCGGCACAGCAGAACCCAACACAACTGCCCAGGCCAGGACACCAGTGTTGGTTTGAGATTTTGGGGAAGAGGAGTTGGATTTTTTTTTAAAAATCAACAACATTGGACAATACCTCCTAACAGACCTTTCCAGACAGGAAACTCTCCCTCAGATGAGCTGTGCCACTCAGCTGACAGACAGAGAGAAACCATCCCACATCAGAAATTACTACGCAAACGGAAGAGTCAGGCCTGGCACCACTCACAGCAACAGTGCAGCCCCACTGATGGGAAATCCACCCCAGCATGGCTATGAACATCCCACATCAGAAATTACTACGCAAACGGAAGAGTCAGGCACCACACCACTCACAGCAACAGTGCAGCCCCACTGATGGGAAATCCACCCCAGCATGGCCACGAAGAGTCACTCCTTGGGACAATCACACACAACTAAAGTTCATAACAAGCCCCAAACACAGAGTATGGAAATGTTTTAGCTCAACATGGCAAAACCCTTGGAAATCACGTTCCTTGAGAAGCATCAAATTTTGAACAGTCTTCAAGCTAGAGGCTAAGCCAAAGGCAAATACATTTGCTGTGGGCAGTTTTTAATACAGATTTTCAGCTTTTCTTAAAAACAGAGTATAGCAGATGTTTAATTTATTGCACCTGATAATTCAGAATATATGTGGGAGAAAACTGTAGAGTAATGATTACAAAATAGTGACTGAAGTCACCAAGAGTATTTTCACCCAAGATTCCCAATCATGGAGCACAAAGCTTGGGTAAGCTTCTTCCCTTTTCCATGCAATTTAATGTCCTGCCATCATACAGCAGAGAAAAGGCCTCTGGGCAATCTACACACAGAAACAGCTGATGAGGTAAGAAATTAAAAGTTTGAAAACTTATCACATATCCTGCATATTTCCACTTGTTAACAGCATTTCTGGAGACAAACTAGTGAGAACTCTTGCTCAGAAAGTTAGGATACTTGCAACTTAAAAATCTGAAGCCATAGAATAACTTTTTTTCCCATTTTACTCTGTTTTTACACTACTGTCCCTCACATTAAAGAGTGACATTCACCTCCGTTGTCTTGTCATTCTAATTTAGATTTCAAATATGATTTTGTTTTAATCTGAAATCAGACTTTGAGTGTGCTGGACAGGCAGCTGGGTGTGCTGTGACTGCAGCTGATTGCTCTCCATCCTACTGTTCTCCTCTGCTCTTCCACCCATCAGCAGTGACATTACCTTTTGGCTCACCTTACAGACCAGTTAGGAGACACTTAGCATTGTGCTCCTCAACTTTGGCTTACAGTGGGTCTGAACTTAGTGGAGCTGCCAATGCTGCTGAGTCTGATCCTTCTGGCATACTTCAAGCTTCTGCAAAAACACCCAATCCATGGCAAATTCTCCCTATCGGATTATTTACATTAATGCATATTCATCTCAACTTGCACAGGAATGCATCAATTTACAGGGGCAAAATTTGTATTTCTTTGCCACAAAAGGTACAGCATATTGAAACTGTTCACACTGCAAAATGCAGCATTTTTTGTTGTGTGTAGGCTCGTCGCGCTTTGGCTGCGCTGGTGTGTCTGCATCTGCTAAAAGGCCACAGCCTGTAGAGACTCCATGAGCAAAATGGATTTTTTTCAGTAGATACAGATACAGAAATATCCCAGACATACCCTCAGCAGCGTTTCAGAAACCTTAGAGAACACCTGACCTCAAGCCCTGACACAAAACTCTGTTTGTTCCTCTGCTGAGCTGCTTTTTCAAACACATGGAATTTACATTCTGAGAAACATATTTTCTCATCAGAATCACTACGATAAAAATAACTCCTCAGCAGTTGCCTCTCTCTGTGGTACTTACATTTTAGACAAGTATGACCAGAAGGAAAGACAACTGTGCTTTCTCAATGTTCTGAGTTTCCTCAAATGAGCCACTGCCGAGACACTGTGGTCTAGCAAAGGATGCAAATAGCATGCAGGGATCTTGTGGGAGGAATGTAACACCAATCCAAGGAAAACTGGGGGTTTTTGGCCAATTTTGTCACCAGGTTTCATTAACAGTATCAGCCTCTCCATAGGCTTCTTCTGGGCAACAAAAGTTTGAATAAGAAAATCAGAAGGTAGTTGCAATTTGGCATCACAACTCCTTTC
>NW_008657706.1:79405-80780 GCF_000695815.1 Acanthisitta chloris | reverse complement strand
GCTGAGAAGGAACACCATGGAAAAATCCATTTCCAGGTGCTCAACAGTAAAACACACACTGTGTACAAAACTAGCTTCAGTCCAGAAGGGAACTGAACCCAGGAGTGACTGCTCAGAGTTTCCTGCACATAACACTCTGTTTGGACAAACAAGGGCAACTCTCAGCTCCCATCACTCACTCACATCGTGCTCAGGGTAATCTTACATCATTGTCTCTCAGGAAAGACAGAAAATTGAGATAGATAAAGAACTGTCAAAAGCAGAGGGCTTTGAAATTGAGGGTGTTTTGTGAAAACTTTTGAACCTAAGCCAACCAGCAGCCAGGGAAACCAGGAGCTTCTGAAACTCCAGGTGAGAGAACTGCCACAAGCTTCACTGAGAACTGGAAATACGACCTGAAAATCGATGCATAATCAGAGCAGAAGTCAATTTTCTTATAGCACATATGAAATAAACACCTTAGAAAGTGAATTTCAGCAAGCAGAATCAGCTTAGAGGAGTTACAAACAGCACTTGCTGGCGCAGCACTGATGATAGTGAAGATGGAAACAAGTACAACACACTTGGCTAATTTGGGGTTTTTAAGTAGAAGGCTGTTTTTTTAATTTTGTGGGAAATCTTTGGAGGAATTTACTTATCACAGAGCTCTGATTTTAACTAACTCATTGTAGACTTCAGAATACACAAAGAGTTCTGATTCACAATGCTGCTAACGTTCTTGGGGAGATTCTCCAGATTAACACAATGTCTTTTGTAACAAGGACAGCTCAGCCACCTCCACTGCCTCTGCAGATTAGACCCTGGCTGAGCTCTCAGACTGGTAGAGATAGAGCTCAGAGAAGCAAACCAAGTTTAAGCAGTTTGTTGTCCCTACAGATGGTCAATTCAAAGGCTCAAACACCCACACAGGAGAAATACAGCTCCAGCCTCTCCAGGATACTGAGATCCTGAGGAGAATTCAGCATTGTCTCATGTTCTCCACAGAATCAGGAGAAGACTGATATTCTCAGTAGACAATTTTTTTCCTAAACCTTAACAGGAACACATAAGAGGAGCAGCTGAATCTAAAATCCAGCTTAGATTCACAGCTATGAGAAAAATGCAATTTCCTGTTCCAGCAGTACCTTTTTCACTTTTTCCTTCAGCACCATTAGACAAACCCCCTAAGCCATGAAGGCAGCATGATCCAAAGGAGGAGAGTTCCCTCAGCCCATGGACCATGGGACACAGTGCTGACCCTCACTGAGGGAACTCTCCTGCTTCAGCTCCACTTTCTGACTCAATCCAAGCAACTCTTCTTCCATTCAGTCTGTGCCAACACATTTATGCCCTTAATTACTCTGCTTTACAAAAAATTCGTTTCTGTGAACAACAT
>NW_008657706.1:47972-79389 GCF_000695815.1 Acanthisitta chloris | reverse complement strand
CCTTTTTTTTTTTTGCATAACATTATCTGGAAGGCTAACAAGTCTCCGTCTAATTTTTGTGCTGTCTCAGAGATTTGGCTCAATGAATTCAGTCGACTCTGCAAGAAATTCTAGAGTTTTAAACATTTGTTTTCACTAGGATTGAAAAAACACATTTTAAAAAAAAACAATTCCAATTTTTGTGTGCAACTGCAATGGGGAACTAGGTCTCACCAAGCAGTGAGAGGAGGTCTGGAGAGCAAAGGATCAGTTTGTCTTTGAACATGTTTCTTATCAAAATAAGAATAACTAAGTCAAGTTTGACACCATTCAGCTCTTTTTAAGACTGCAGTTAATCCACACCTCTGGATTAAAATATTGTTCAGCAGTTGCTGTGGCTTTACAGTGCCTCACAGGAGCTCCCCAAGGAATTGGTACAGGAGAGAAGGGCAAGGTGTGCAGAGTGTCCATTTGACAGGCTTCAGTTTACAAGCATCAGCCACAATGAGTGTGTGCACAGGGACCAATATTTCTTGATGTTTATAAAATATCAGAGGACTGACAAACATCCATCATCTTTGTTACTGACACTCTTGCGCTGTCGATGCACAGAATCACCTGAACAGAGATTTAACTTAGCAGTATTTACACAGTTACATTTGATTCCCTGACAGTTTTAAACCTCAAACACCAGTCAGTGACTGCCATCCCATCTGCCAGAGGAGAAACTGCAGTGCTTGAGGGTGAGGCTTTGGAAAGCACATAAACCCTCTGCTGTAAGTCATGCTCAAAGCTGGACAATGTCAGCACTGCACAACAACCCCAACCTGGCACTGGCATCCCCAGCTCTTCCTTCCTCCCTGGAAGGCAAATGCCTCAGTGTGAAAAACCTGAATGATTTCATCAGTGGCTACAGCACTGTCCATCAGGTGGCTGAGACACCTCGGAATGGTTATCACTTCCAGACACTTTGCTGCTACTCTCACAGCATTCCCACGTTCCAAGCTCAAAGTATTTTCCATGCTCCACAATACACTGTTCTGTCAGCACTTCCAGGAGGTCTCAGCTACCTCACACTGCATGTCATTTAACTTGTACAGGCTGATAGGATTGCCCAAGACATAAAACTCTCTTAATGCTGATAGGATTGTCAGAGACATAAAACTCTCTTAATTTCATCTTCTAACACTATCATTATGTTTAATACAGACCACAGAGCATTGCTCCCTGGCACACAGCACCTGCATCACACACAAATCTGCTGACATTTACAGGTTTCATCACCAAAGTGATTCCCCTCACAGCATTTACTGCAACTTCATCAAAGGAATGCAAGACTACACTGTGCTCCCCCCAATTTAGTCCAGTGCACATGCTAAAAATGGGGCTTGTGTTTGTCCTAATTATGACAGGTTTCCCCTAGCCCTTCTCACCTCTAGCAGAACAGGCCTGTGGAACACTCAGTAATATATTATGCAGACGATGGCTTAGCTATGCTCTCCACCTGGATGCTTACAGAGAAGTGTGATTTCTGGAAAAACAGCTGGTAGGAGACACATTCATCTGTGCTGCAAGGGCAACGCTGTTCTTCTGCCCTGCATTGCTTTGTATCTCATGAACTGAATCTATTTCAGGTTCCACTGAAAACACACAATAAGCCTCTTGCCTGAACTGCCAGAAATTCAGGTGGCCCCAGTTCAGACACATGCTGTGCTCTCACACCATCTCCTCTGTGTATTTATAAACCCGAAATGTTAAGAGGTCTTTTTTCCCAAAACTCCTCAGAAAGCACTGTAATCTCACGGCAGTGGAGAGCTCCTGATGCTGAATGTGTAGGCATGCTCACACCTTTGATGGACCTCAGCCTTTGTATCAATTTATCTTCACTAGGTAGGCTGGTGGCTGGGCCCTAAATCATGCCCTATTTACTGCACACTGACAGCTGTTTGACTAATGCCAGTGGAAGGACTTGGAGGTTTAACTGCCAACCTGTTGCTCACCTGGCACAGCCTCTGAAAAGTCACACACTTGTGCTACCTGTTGGTGGGTCAACCAATTGCCCCCCCTGCCAACAGCCTCTGCCACAATTCCACTTGCCCCTCTTTGCCTCCTGCCCCTGGTTTGGGGCGTTTGGTTGCCCCCACTGTGCCAATGAGAGCACTACCCATTGCCCCAGCAGCAGGTCACAGACCTCAGCACACAGAAGAGACCAAAGGTTCCAGACAGGAACAGCTCACATCACCCCACGCTGCGACGCTTCGACCCAGACGACTGCAGCTTCCAGCTGAAGTGTTTTCTTTCATTCCTCTTCCAGCACTCAGTTCCTCAGTGACAAGGAAAAGGGAAACACTCTGGAAAGCTGTCATTTTTCAATGAGGAGCTTAGTTCACATGAAACTCCCCATCTTCAGCTATGCAGCCTGAGTTAAAAACCATCTACTCATCCTTCAGCATTTCTAACTCCTGGAATGAAACTGAGCCAGCCTAGAGCTTGCCATGATCCACAGGCAACTTTTACTCCCCTTCCTTCCCTTCCCCTTGCCAGCACTGCTAGGATTGCCTGTCTGGACCTGGTACCACTTCAGCCACGTTATTTAATGCTTACTATTGTCAAACCCAGCCCAGAATGCTCTCCCAGCTGAGTTATGTACTTCCAGGTGAACAGGCTTGCTTGGATTAAGAAGGGCTCCTACCTATGTCTCCACACAGGAGAGCCAACAAGAAAACAGCTCTGGAAAGGAAGTTTTGTGTTCACAGTGAAAACCACAAACCTCAATCCTGGCAGTAGCCCTGGGAGCACTTCCACATGTTGTTATAGATTGTGTCCTGTAACACTGTGTACAAATAGGAAATGACATGTGAGCAATCATTGCAGCTGATTTGTTCAACACTTCTCAAACTCCAGGCTTGGCTCTACCGTTTGTAAAGCTTCTGACAGCCTCTGGTTTCTAGCTCCACGGCCTGCACTGCCCATTCGATTAGGTGACTCTAGCAGTGTGGCACCCAGGCAGGAGGAGGGTGGACAACAGCAGTGAAACACAGATTCATTCCCCCATCTTGTGGGTAACTCTGGAAACAACAATTCACAGCAGAAACTTCATCTGCAACCCAGACAGAAATCCATCCATCAGATTTCACACAGATTTCTGCTATACTGCACTGAGACAAACTACAAAATCCTGGCAACTAACTCTACGTCGATTTAAGTAATATGCTCTGTTTTATTTCTAAAGGCCACAACAACTCAGAGAATCTCTAACCTTTTGAGGTTTATCAGTGTCAGCTACTCAAGGTTGGTGCACACTGTTCAAGTGTGAGAAGGTCTAACAGTGTACAGTAAAAAAAAGCTGTAAAACCACTAGAAGTTTCTCTGACTTCCCTTTTCTCTTGTTGTTTGATTAGATACCTTTGTGCTGCTTGTTTTTGGTGCTTTCTTATGAGCATCTTGGCCTAATGTCACAGCTCCTTAAAAGTCAACAGCAAATTTCTTTCCAGCAGGGAGAGGGAAAGCACAGCCAGAGGCAAAGACAACAAACGCAAGGAGAAGCTTTCTAGGCACAATACAGTCCTCATACAGCAACGAAGCCAAGGGCAGAATCAGGGCCATGTTTACCAGTGCAGAGACCACAACCTGCACAGTGGTTTACCCTCAAAGTTTGGATGATATGTGAGAGCAATGTCTGTCAAACCCCATGGGGAAACTGTTCAAAGCCCCAGAACTTCACCACATTAGAGTGTGTAAGCAGCTTCCCTGTTTGCTGTCTTTGTTTTGGACAAGCATCTTTAAGCCTCACACATCCTTCCTGTGCTTACCTTGGAGACAGAGTCCAGAGCCCAGAGTGGACACACACACAGCATCAACACTGCCATTTGAATGGTGTCGTTTTACCAGGAAGGAGCATTTTCAGTGCTCCATCTGCTGACTCCAGTACAGTGTGGGGAAAGTCTGTGTCTCTGACTGAAATCCAAATGACTTCTCCTGGTTAAAATCCAACACAGTTGCTGTTTACAAGTGCTGCCATTTGTCTTCATAATGAGATGAGGTATTTTCCCAGTTATTGGTGTAAAAGGAAGTTGCAGCAGGGTACCAAACCAGCTTTTTTACTCCTTTAGTTTACCTCTAAAGTTAGCCACTTACAGATTTATCACCACCTTCCTTCACTCCCAACCTCCCACGTCAGTATTTTGGGGTTCCTCCCATCTCCCTTGCCCCTGTGATTTGTATTGACCTGAAGGGTGAGGATACAACAAACTGAATCAAATTTTAAAGTCACATATTCCTTTCAATAGCTCAACTTTTCTCCTTTGTAGAGCTATTTCTCCTTTCATACTTCAGCTTTTCTCCCTCAGAAAGCTGAGGTGACTAGATTAAACTACCACCCCACTTGCTGACAAATATCTTGAAAAATTCCAAACAGGAGCAAATTGCAGCAGAGAGATAATAAATGCTGAAGTCTGGAGATCTGTGTCTTTGCATCGCTGTTACTTAGTGATTATGCAAATGAGATCCATAATCCAAGGGAGGGAATTGCATTAGGATCATTAGTAAACTGAAGAATATTTATATACCTGGAACAAATTTTCTTTTACAATACATGGCTAATTACCTTGGCCTCCTCGTGCTGTGTGGCACTGGAGTGCAGCTGCTCACTGCCCTGTCCCCCAGCACTCCCTGGCCAGGAGGTGCTAACGAAGGGACCAAAGCTCTCACTCCTCCAATGGAACCTGAAGCTGTACATGGCAATTCTCAAACCTCTCCACTCGTGTCCTGCATTAGAACTCCCTGCCAGTGTCCAGGCCAGTGGAATCCCTTCCAAATTAAGGCCTCACACTCAGCTTTGGATGCAGCTTCCTAAGCTACAGACAGAATTATTTTGTCAAACAGATGCTAGCTAGTTTCAAAGGGCTTCACGAGTCAGGTTATACTTTTTTAATTAAATTCTTTTTACTTTATTCCTCAATACTCCAAGTGACCCAAGATTCCCTTATAGAAATAATCCCTGCTGTCACCCAAAGCCCAAGATTAGGATACACCTCCTATAATCACTCTGTTACTGCACTACAACAAAAGCTTATTTACAGCCAGAAGCGAAATAAGAACATTGGTACCTTGATTGCTAAGCTGAATTAGTTAATTTACCCTCTCCTTCACCCTCACAATTAATCTCCTCTAAAACTATTTGTTCTCTTGCTACTAGAACACTGTGATTTTGTGCCTAGAATAAACTGAACATTTTCCAGACTGCAGTTGTTGAGAAAGTGGTGCAAGGTGCAATGCACATACTTTTAAATTACCACAGGAAACACAGAACCTCATAGCTGGGGAGTTTGTCTGTCCTTCTGGGGGAAGAGGGGAGTGTTTCTTACCGGGACAGAGCCCCAGGAGAGCTGGGGGGGGTGGCAGGTCCCTCCTGGGACGGCGCGGTCCGACCTGAGCTCGAGCACCTTCCTCGGGGCCAGGAACCTACAACGATGGACATGGCACAGCTGAGGGGCTGCAGAGCTGGGGGAGCTGCTGTTTGCTTAGGAGACTGCCCTGAAGTGGTTTTGAGGGGTTAGCTTAGTGTAACTCTGTGGACAATGCCTGGCAGTAGTCATCTCAGTGAACACAGGGTCATTTTCAGAGGAAAAAGTCTGAATAAAATCCAATAATTCCCATGGAAAGAGATCCTAAAAATCCCTCTGAACAGTTAACAGTGAAATGGACCAAGCCCATGGAGTAAAGAAGCTGATTGCACTTTCAAAACACAACATTTCAGCCTGTGAAGATTTACTTGACTCCAGATTCAGCAGAAATGGAACCCAGAGCACTGTCCTGTGAAAAATCTCACACACCCATTAGCTGGTCCAAAAGTTCTCATTCAGCCTGTGAAGATTTACTTGACTCCAGATTCAGCAGAAATGGAACCCAGAGCATTGTCCTGTGAAAAAACTCACACATCTATTAGCTGGTCCAAAAGTTCTCCTGTCATTCTTTTAAGTATTAAATGGTTCTAAAAACATCAGCGGAAGTGTATTAACATGTTCTCCAATCAAACAGTTTGACTTTATTTTAACTTTTCTGCTAGAGTCCTTTAAAATGGTTCCTAGGTGATAGATCCACACTGAGGAAGGTTCTGCTGTTCTTCACCTAGGGAGCAACTGAGCATGCAGGGGCAGAGAGGCAGAGCACGACACAAAGGACCAGAGAGCTCCAGGAAGGAGCCTACAGCTCAGGCCAGAGACTGAGAACACACCACAGGGACAAAGCAATTCATGTACACCTTGTGAATAACACTCCTGAGAGCTGGAGACACCTGGAGTCAGAAAGCAATGGAGTAACTGAAGCAAAGCAAGGACCCAGGCCTGACCCAAATGCTTGGAGTTCTAATGAACACTGATTTTACTGCCTTAACATTCAGTAAAACTTGGTTTTTGAGACAGCAAAAACATCTGGCAGCTCATTGTAAGGAAAGGGCTAGGAAGACCTCAACAGTTTAGCCAACTTGGTGCCTCAGTAATACTGAAAAATTCTAGAGTTTCATAGATGCATAAAATCTTTAAGGTATGAAAAACCATTTTGTTGCAAGACAGAAAAAATAAAAGAAATAAAGAGAAAAAAAATCAAGCCAAAAGCTTTGAAGCAGCTCTTCACTTTGCATCGCAGCATCTGGTTGAAATCCATCACTCAAGATTGTCTGCAAACATAATCTACTCCAGCAGATCATGCAAAGAGGATTTAATTCTGCAGTTCTGGTGCTGGACATGCAGTTAGGACTAGACAGGAGACCCTCCTCATCCCTCAACTCCCTCAGCCAGCACTGCCAGACAGTGCACCAGCTTAGGGAACACAATGGGCAGGGAAAGGAAAAGCAGGTGCTGAAGTCAGAAGGCAAAGCCTAAGTCCAGTCAGCAGTGTTTGCAGCTGGAAAGGATTCAGCTATGTGAAATCTGCTTTACAACAAAAGCAAAGACAGGACACACAGTGAACTGCAACACTTGAGGAAAGCACAGGACAAGCACTGGAAACTTAGGAATCCCAAACATCTTTCTTCATGTAGCCAAGGCCTGGAAATCATCTCCCATGTCCTCTTGACTACTTGATCCAAGCAGGAAAGAAGGTCATTCATCACTTCAGCTGGAGGCTGTCTACCAGTTCACACTCCACTAGCAACCCAAACTGCAAAGAGATGCATCTCAAAAGAAAACTGCTGCTTCTCCAGACCATTTTAAACAGGAAGCTTCTTCATTGTACCTAATCACATAAGAAGTGAGAAAATAAAACACCTGTTTACAGTTCAAGCCAGAAAGTTTACAAAAAAAAAAATGGAAGCACATAACTGAATCAAGCAGAAGACTGGAGACAGAAATGTGTATCAGAACAGTTTTAAGCTCCAATTCTCCACTTAAAAACAAGCACATGGTTCTGTCTAGACATGCACTGAGTAGACTGAAGTGAAATCTGTTTTCAAGTATGAATTTAGAGGCAATACCCACACAACTATCCTTCACGTGCCAGAAAGCAAGATGAGAGAAATACTGAGCTGGAGAAAGCTCCTCTGCAGTACAACCAACAATCTTCTTCACACAGCATCAGTGACTCGCAGCAAACCAAGAGCACACGATGCACTTGGGAAGCAACACCACCAAGTCAGAGCACAAATATTGCATATAAAAATTTATTGTCTTTTTTTAAACACGGGCGTGAAACACACACAACCTAAACAGCTGATTTGTTTAAAGCTTTCCAGAAAATTTGTGATTGCACAGAATCAAAGGCTGTACCACGTTTTCCCCCATGTAGCAAACTGGATTCATAGCCATGTGTGCACAGCAGCAACAAAGTCATGTCTGCAGATCCTCTCAAAGTTCCATGTTTGGCAGCTTACTGAGAAGTGTCTTCAGCTTTCTCATTTTGCTGAGCTCATAGGAACAAGTTAAGAGTGCATTTATAGAATTCTCCAGTAAGTATAAAGAGTTTGAACATCCAGGCCTGGTTCTCATGTTTGCTCCACTTATGGAATAGATCTATGCAAAAATAGATGTATTTTTCTTCATTTAGGTCCTATCTATAGCTACTGTCTAGTACAAAATCGTATTGAAAAACCAGCAGTTCTTCTTTCCAAGTGAGGCAAGTTGGAAGAGCAAATTTTCAAGATTAAGTATTCACAAGGACATTGATTATTTGATTTGAGAGCCAGAGACTGACAGCAGAAGTTCTTAGTTCACTGACCACTGACCTCAGGTCTGTTTGCTCATACAGTCCTTGATTCAGCTCCCTGTGTATGTGCCTAGTGTTAAGAATGGAACTTGTCTCAAAGAGGTCTCTGGGATGATTCCCACCATCAAGACCCAGGCACACACTTGGTGTTTAAATGCCCCAAACTGAATCCTGACAGTCTGCAGGAAGAGAAGCCACAACAAAAATGTTGTAGTGGAAGTGACCTCTAACTCAGCCTGTTGACATTCTGCCTGTGCAGTAACTGCACCTGAACCGTGGAGAGCTAACTACCTGGGTTTAAGATTTCACCATATGATGCTAAACCAGCACATTGTTCCTCCTGGAGGAGCCTTGAAACTCCAGTGGTACAACCAAAGCCACACACAGGCACACGACAAGTGAAAAATATCCTCCACTTCTAAAGTGCAGATTTTCAACATTCCAAGGAAAGTGTTTCCAGACAATAGTCTAATTCTTCCATATATACTCATTCTTATGTTGCTCCAGTGCAGCATTTCTAATACTGAACAGACAGGGATGAAATTACAGCTGCTAAATGGTGTACACTTCTTTCTTACTTCAAGGAAAATGCTGCCTAAAATAGGAGTTTTTAATCAGGCTCAAGTGCTAACTGAAGTATTTCAGTTTGCAAAATGGTATCATTACTACAACCTGTCTGTATACCATAAACTTAAGAGTGCAAACAAGGTAGCTACTTAATTTTGGAATCCATTTCCCTGACATGAAAAAGGATAGACAGAATATAAAACATCAGAGCGGGAAAACACCGTATCGAAATCCGTAATTTTTGAACTGAAATGTGCATTTTACAACAACAAACTCCGTAGTTTCCAGAACAGGCACAGCTTCCAAAACTCAAGTGTCAGAGGCTATTAGCTCTGACAGACCTTAGATATTCCACCTTGACTTTCTCCCCAGTGTTTCCATGTTGCTTCGAATCAATTTTAAGGAGAAAATTGCACACCAAAGTCAAATCCGACAAATCCTGCGGCGATCAAGACAGAGCCTGTGGTTTCCTCGGCTGCAGCGACGCTTGTCTCACCAGTCTCTGCTGGGCCCGTGTTGCCTGGGCATCCTGGATGGCACTGCACAGCCACTGCAAGACAGAGAGAGAAAAAAGGGTTCAAAGCATGCAACCTGCACCTTTCTTCCATGAGATGTTAGTACATCACCGTGAACGCGACCAACACCCTGGAGAGTGAAGTTAGATACTTGATCTTCTGATACACATGCATAACATTCACCCCAGAAGAAGCTTCAGGGATGTTGTCAGTCTCGTCTGAATTTCCTAGTAACACCAGAGATGTTACTCACAGGTAACTAGGCACACCTTCCCCAGGCAGCACTCCCACCCTGATCCCACTGTGAACACACACAAACCACAGAAACCACCACAAACACCAGTGAAGGAATGTGTAGTTAGGGAATAACACCCAGAAAGGTAAGTAAACGTGAGCAAGGCCTGTGTGTTTTGGAGCATGCTGCAGCTTTGGCCATGTCACCACGACACAAACAAACTAAAAGGGCTTAAGTCAGTTAACTCAAAGACTGGTTTGGAAGACATGCTGTAAGAAAGAGTTGAAAGAACCAATACAGACTGTTTCAGTAGATACAGTGCCTCAAAATGATGCCAATCCTTTTTCCCTTCCCAGCCTAGCCCATTCCCTCAGAGGTATGTTGACTCCTAGAGACAACAGGGAATCCAGTACAGCCTAGTACTTTCGAGAGGGGAAATGTTTTCCTTTAATGAGCTTTAACATACAAAACCTAAGATTATGCAAGTTCAACTTCTATGCAATGGCATAAACTCTTTGTTTTTTGGAGTATCTTGCCCCATCATTCCCCTGTTTAAACCCGTTTTCCAACATGAATCTTTGGTACAGGATCCTTTGGCACAGCAGCCTGTTCTGTAAGTGGCCTCTGAACATTACCATCCCTTTTACATGCTGAGTTTCAACAACTGTGAACAATATCAGAAGGAAAGAAGATGAATGGGGGGGAAAAAATAGAGTATACCCTTGCTGTAGTTTCATCCTGAAGCTGAACTGTCTTTACACATCCATGACCTGTACTGTCCTTTCTTTGGAACATTCTTTGATCCTGCTGCAGAGGGGAACAAAAATGTGCTTCAGATGACTCACAAAACAAGAATGCAGAATCTGATACTGAAATGACTTCAATGTCAACTTCAGGTTAGTTTTCAACATGGTCTCTGTCCAACCCAACTCACACTTTTCAAGAAATTTTAAGTAAATCCTGTCACATGGTCCTTGAGTTAGCAGTTAGAACCATAAATAAGTCAAGAGCACGTTTGGATCTCTAACTAGTATTAAACAAAGTAAGTTGACATGCTTTCCTTACCAAAACAGTTATTTTTAAAGTGTTTCCTTCATAGGAGGGACAGCAGGTAAAGTCGTCAAATAAGTAATCCCACTCTGTTGTTAAATGGCCTAAAATTTCCACTTCTTTCACATATATCACTCTCCTGTTCAGAAAAAAAAAAAAAGAAGGTAATACTCAACTGGGACTAGAACTTTGCCAGAAAAACAGAACATAATCCTTTCCACGATCTCAACGTATCTAGAAAGTTTTGAGTACACAAACTGCACATCTAAGACTAGCAACATCTTGAATTCTAAAAGTTGTCTAATGAGGCAAATATTAATTTTCATGCTGCCACAAAAACTTAAGACTTCACTTTGAATATCCTGTAATTAGCAGGATTGTAATCATCAAAACTGTTGGCTTGGCTGCAAACACTTAGCTCGAGCTCATTTGAAAAGTTGAAAACAAAGAAGAAAAAAGAACATTTCCCTCCAATATGGTGAAAGGGTCACTGATCTCAGAGTAAACTGTCCTCCAAATGAGTATCCAGCACTGACATCATTATGAGATTACATTTTACAGAAAGGAAACAAAACTTAAAAAAAAAAAAAAATCAAGAAGAAAATAGACAAGGAGAGTTCATATGCAGAGAACAGCAGCACTTCAGACTTAGCCAGATGTCTAATCCCCAAGCTGGAATCCTGACAAGCCCTGAGAAAGCCTTCAAAACATTTTACCTGTTGGTAACAATAAGGTTTGCTCTTCTGCCTCTTGGAAGTGCACAGTGGTATCGATACCTCTCTTTTTCCAGCTTTCTGATGTGCAGTTTCTGAAACAGAAACAGAACATAATTTTGGGGCTGTACCAAGTTCAAGGTGGTGTCTTCAACTCAAAAGCCTTTAAAAAGTTACCTCATTGAACCAGCTCTTTAAAGGCAGCTCTGACAGGGCTCAGTCACTTAAGGTGTGACCTGTTCTCCTCACAAGGTGGAACACTGACACTGCAGTATCAGACTGTTTCTCCAGCTTTCTGTGCTAATGATTGTTTAGCAGAGTTCATCCTGCCACGCCACATGCTGCAGACCTGATTCAGCAGGGAAAATCCTGCAACAGTACCTTTAAAGGGAACCAGCATGTGACCCAGACCCTCAGGAAGAAATAGCTGAGGTACAAATACTCAGTGCACCTCAAGACCTTCTGAAGCATCGAACAGAGATGGCTATTCAACCCCCAAAATCCAAAGGTATAGCAAAATGCAGACTGAATTGCTCATCTCTTTAATTATTTCTTGCAAACATCCATGTCCTTCAATATTTCCATAGTGGGCCCACAGAACTGGCAAGATGACAAGAAAAGCTCCACTTGACTCCACATTTATCTGTCGGATCAACCATACAGGCTAAGAACTCTATGTAGTTTAAGGAACCAAAATTGGAAGTTCAGTTTACATAGGAAGCAATTAAATGAGGGTTCAACATTTATTTATATTTGCATTTTATTTTCATGTATTTAAAAGTTCAATAAAAGCCTCAAAGCAACATCATACATCAGAACCAACCCCCAAACTTGTATAAGCCCAAAAGTGGATGAATACTGGAGAGCTGAAATCAATAGCTTAACATTTTCCTGCACTTGCTCTCTAGTGATGTGATGTTTTGAAATACATTTTCATTCAACATTTTTCAGCAACCAAAACCACAGAGTCGACAACTTCTATAAAAAAATATCCCTTTCTAACCCTCTTGAAAATTTCTGACGCTGTACAACATACATAGAAGGACACAGAATGCCAGAAAGATTGGCTGTCAAAGTCTCTTCAAAACATTAGAACCAAGGTGGCAGGACTTGACTGAAATTGAAACCTGAACTCACATTCCATACCTGAACTGTAGCTCTCTCAAAACCAAGCGAAAGGCTCAGGAAGCAGCAGCCTCACCAGCAGGTGAAGGCAGCAGCTCAAAGGCTACAGCCACACTCTGGATCCTTTGGCTGGACATGAGGACATCAGATATGTCACACACTGAAACAGATTTATCATGCACATGTTTGGCTGCCCCAGCACAAAGCTCTGTGGAGAGACCTTGACTCTCCCAACGCCGAAACCATGACCTGCACACCCCTAAATTTCAGACATCTTTATCAAAAGCTGTTACTTTTCTGAGCATGCTAGGGCACTCTGAAGAAGTTCCCTCATTCTTATTTCACATGGAAATGAAAGAACCGGTGCAAATTTCCACAGCAGAGTCAGCCAGAAATAGAAGCTGCAGCTCCTCGCAGAGTATCTCTGCCACACAACAGCCTCACGGCCCTGCTCAATTATTCAGGAGGTGTTCTGCATTCTTTATAAAGCCTTAGCTGGGAAGTGAAACACAGGAATCCCACAGGCACTGAATAATGCATGACCTGCCTCAGCCAGACCTGAGGGGCTGGGGCAGCAGGACCTGCACACAGCCAGGAATGGCCAGCAGAGCACACCATCCCCTGTGCCAGCACAGCTCAGCAATGCAGACACTCCCTGGACAACCAGCAGGGCTCAGGACAGCCCAGTCCTTGGACAGCTCTTCTCCTGCAGCTGCTCCAGGTGTCCTTCGAGCTCTCCAGCTAACTGAGCACTTCGGTTTGACAGAACACTGTGCACTGCTCAGTCTCACTGCACAGGCTGAAGGCAGCAAATCTGACTTTCCAGGTCCTGGGCCGACTGAGCAGGGCCCTGTACAGCCCAGACACAGGATCCAGCACTGCTGGGAGAAGGAACTGCGTAAACCAGTTTACACAAGTCGATATATATCTATATACATGTGTAAATTCATGCTAACAGCTGAAAGGTTACATTTATTGGTGTTGAACAACAAAGCCCCAGGAGATTCTGTGAATGCAAACTAGAGCCCACTAAGCTGCCTACAGGTTGTAATTGAGGAACTCTCCTAAAGAAGCAGCAATAGGAACTCGAAGGGTGTAGAGCTGACAGGCCCATGGCACAGTACAGAGACCACAAACACAAGTCTGCTCAGCATTTTTATGGAAGCAGCATTTTAGATCATGAAATCATAAGCGTTTTCACAGGAGAAATTCCATTCAATTATCTCTAAATCTCGCTGAAAATGCTTCCCTCTGTGCACAGCCCTAGCTCTAAGGGAATGCTAATAAATAATGGACTCAGGATCTAACCTACCAGGATTATTCTCCAAGTGCCTCCTGTTGCCATTCATAAGGAGCTATAAAAACCAAGTACACTGGAAACAAACCCTCCCTGTCTCTCCCATCTCACTCACTCATCTAACCTTACTGTAGATGGTTATCCAAGTTTCTTTTCCTAGCCTGGACAACATGAAACACCATTTGATTCAACTGTTACACAGAGAAGATACAAATGAGGGAGAGAGGACATGTTAAATGAACTCATGCCCTTAACCTAAACACTTCAGGCAGATAACAGACTGTGACAGAAATAGAGAAGAAACATGGAAAATGTTTACTCCGTCAGTCCAGTTCTTGCTGCGTGTGCCAGGAGAGAAGGAGAAAGAAAAGAAACATTAGAAACAGAATCGGAAATAAGGATTAAAAGACAATCTAGAATGAAGTGGCAAATATGCAAGTTTTGGTCTTCAAACGTTAATGTAAACAGATACTTCACTCTAACCTTTTAGCAACAAAATAAGCATTTTAATGCCATTTTTAAGAACATCAAGTCTGAAATTCAAGTTATCCAGATCCTGCCTATGTAGGGATTGAAAACTAATGCTACTCATCCTCCATGTTAGCCACATTCATGCAGGAAAGCAGATTCAGTGTCCACACAGCCTGCAGCTGGGACAGACAGAAATACCAGAAGTGCTACTTTGATAACTCATGCAGCTTTTTAACTGCTGCTATGACCAAACAAGTCAAGCTCTACTGACATCTTTTAAAAGCTGCTTAGTTTGTAAACCAACCTCAGCCTTGTTATTAAGCAAAACATCAGAACCAAGTAGGGAAATGTTTTTGTTTCCCCACACTCCAATACCAACCCTACTGCCTCCTCCCTGAGTATGAGGCAAGTGATGGCAGAACACGACGTGCAGCAGGTCATGGAACAGCAATGCTGCAGGTTCCTCCTGGCACTCAGCTTACCACAAGCACTGGGCCGTGCTGCTCTCCAGGCTTGCCTCATGGAGCAGGCTGGGGCAAATTTCACTACACCTACTGACTGCCACAGATCCTGGGCAGCTGCTTTGCAACTTAATCCCTGCAGGTTAGAGAATTTGAACTGTGTTTACAATGAAGACTCACCTCAAACAAATCATAGCCCTCAGCCTCCACCCTGTTGTAGGGCCGGATGATGCCGTCCTCACGGATCAGACGTGGGGGACGCAGGTTAGACACCTCTTCAGTCGATTCTGCCACCCTGACAGAGAGTGCAACCACATTCCAGTCAGCTTACTGCAGTATACCTGGAAAAATCAGCCTTTCACTCACCACACATCCCACTTACACCTCCTGGGTACTCCACAGGTGCAAACAGCAAAGACACACTGCTAACAACAGATCAGGCAGCACCAGCCAACGAGACAGCTACAGAACGAGTTGGAGAAGTTTACTCCCAACTGCAGATAATCTACTAAGGGTTCCCAAGTGGATTGACACACTATCCAAAGGTCCCTTAAAACACAAGGAGCCCCTGACCTTTGCTGCTAAGCAAATTTGAAACTGGGAAGCTTTACCCTGAAAATGTCAGTGCTCTATTTTTCCACAGTGAGCTGAAATAACATTCAGGCATTTGCATTCAGCAATACACAAATCTACCTGAAAACAAGATCTTACAATTACCTTCTGAAGAGAGGAGTGAGTGAAAGGAGGAGATCGATTTGTTATTGTCTCCCTGAACTACAACACCACAAGATGTACCTGGAAGCAGCAACTTCCAGATCATCCCAAAGTTACAGGTTACCAGACACCCACAACCCACACATCACCTGCAGCTGCATTTAACACACAAGAACCTTCACTCCAAGACCAGTTTGAACTGGTATCCCACACAGAGAGCACTTCAGACCCCTCTGGGCACGGTACCTCTGGATGCCCTGGAAGGTACTGCTGGCCATGTCCACAATGCCTCCGGTCGGCCGGGCCACCACTCCCACGAGCCCCTTCCCAATCCCCTTGAAGAATCCAGCTGCACCTTCTTTCTTAGCCCCTTTGAAAGGAAGAGAACAGAAAACCAAATAATTTTAGTGACCTACTCGAAGACATTACCCACAGAATTAAACCATGACTGCTCCAGGCTGCACCGCAAGTGCTTTGCATTGGAAACAACCCACAGCCACCGAGGACATACATGGGCACAAAAAACTGCTTATGCCAAAGTCATACACTGCTTTTTGGCCTGTTTGGACACATTGCTCTTCACTCACTACCTCACCAGCCACCAAAACCAGCAGAGCTGAGCTGCTAACAGCATTCTCCTCCTCACACTGTCAGTCTGGACTGGAGGCCAATACAGCAGTTTTGACAGGTTGACAGTAGTAACAAAACAATCTGAAGACACTAAGATGCACAAATATAATGGAAGTAAACTATTTCTGACTGAAAATTACATGTTTCTGGCAATACCTCACTATGGGAAATGTTTGAGGAAATCACCATCTAGAATTCACACTTGAATTACAAACAAAACTCACCACACTTAGACTGATATTTCTTAAAACTACAAAATAAATTGCAATGTATTGAGACACCACTTAAGCAGTGCAGTGCAGCCCCAATGCTTACCTTCTACTGGTTTAGTGATTATGCCTGTCACACCTCCAACAACCCCCTGCAACAGAGAACAGAATTAAGTTCCCACTCAGAAACTGGAACACTCTGAGTCCAATTGGGCAACCAGTTGTCTAACACCCTTCGTTTTAAACTTTTGTAGTGCAAAGTCCAACACCAGAAATGCTGTTTGACTGGGGGGGGTTAGCTTTGTTTCTTTCTTTTACTTTTCATTTTCAAGGAAATGACAATTCAGGGATAATACAGATGGGGGACACCTTAAAATGGCTGAAGAAACATTTAAGTTGGCACAACTACCCAATCTGTTGTACAGTGCTCATCACAGCAATTAAGAACACCATTACTCACTTTCACTGCACACAGGAAGCTGCCACAATTCCCAGCCACGAGGAAGTGACACCAAATTAACACCAAATAACTCCCCAGAAACCTTTAAAGGCCAAGCAGTTTAACAACTAGTGTGAAAATTTACTGAGGTAACTTCCAAATTTTAGCAAACAGTATCAGAATCAACTCCACAATGTTACAGCTGATTAATTGCTTAGAAATCCATTCACTGCTTTTACTTTGAATGGAGAGTGATGGACTTAATTTGCATTCATACAGCACAGACCTCTCAGCCACTGTTCATGTGTGGTTTGTCTCAGAGGGAGAAACAGATATGATCTTTCAAACCGACAGTACTATGAACTGACTGCCCACTTGGCTCTTCTGTTTAGCTCATGAACTGACCAAGATCTCCACAAACTTGCTTGCATGTCATTTTCAAGCATGGATTACAAGTTGGCACATCATACACTCATCTTCATACCCGTAAGAAGCCTTTTCCCCCTTTGGCCAGGCTGGCACCAAAGTCCTTTGGCTGCCGACCCATCTCCTCTCTCCTTTTCTGCTGGAATTCTTCATCCAGAGTAATAGCAGCCAAGCCTTTCCCAACTGTGCCAGTGATCCTAGACACCACTCCTGCTGCACCACCTGAAGGAACAGGAAAGCAGAAGTTACTATTCCTTCACAGCTTCATTGCAGACACACAGAAAGCCAAAACGTTCATAGCCACTTCCCTTCATATTCAGCCTGGATGCAAAAACTTCCACAGAGCAAATGCCACACATTGTCCATGAGAAAGCTCCATAATTTGGTCTGATAGCCACATGTATAGCAAAGGGAACTCTACATCACCTCACTACATGCTGTGGAGCATAATAGATGAAATAATGTTTTCTGTAATTACTGTCAGACACTGCTAAAAAAAAATAAATCTAAGGTAATGGTAACAACAACTGGTCTTAACACTTCTCAGGCTTCTCCAGACATTTTAGCACCATTAGAATCCTGTCTCTAATTCATCCACAGCATGTTACTAACTCAGACATATATGCCATGTTTCTCAGTTTGGCTGCTCAGTCTGCAAACAGACACTCGGATGTCCTCAGGTAAATCAAGAGTGAATGATCTGTATCATAAATATTGGCAATAGCATGACAGACTTCGACAGTCACCAGAAAAACCAAAACAGCAACAATATGACACATACCCACTGTGTGTCCAAGCAGACTTCTCACACCAATTACAAAGCCTTCAGCAAATTCCTCAGGGCCTTGAACAGCACCCTAAAAATGAAGCTTATTAGTAACAGCAAAAACCTGCACACTGATGCATCTGTTCCTGTAACCAGCAACTCCTTTGCACTGACTGAAGCAAGCAATGCCATCTGAGCGTGTTATTCCTTCAGAATTAACATGGAAAATCACTGCTGTCTTACCTGCTCAGGGTGTGGAGTGCAGTGCCACCACCACCACAGCCATACCAGCACAGTCTGAATGCCAAGAGAGTAAGGGACAGGGCAGTCTTACCTGGAAGGGCTCGTAGAAGAAAGCTTCCACCCCCTCTGATAAGCCTCTGATTAATCCAAATGGATTTCCAAGAACATCTAATCCAAGTACAAGGACATACATCTGTTTCAGGAACTAAATAACGAGGGGGAGGAAAACAGGCAAAAATCAAAAGCAATGTTCCTGGCTGCTGTTACACACAGATCCATGTGAGAATGCAAGGCTGGTGCAATTTTTTACTTTGAGGGGTTTAGCTGAGTAATAACAATGTATAGATAAATGAGAGATAACTAACATGTAGAGATAACCGAGAAACTACTTTGGTGAAGAAAGGTAAAAATAAAAAGAACAGAAGGAATCACTTAAAATGTTTGTAAACACATTTTAAGTACACTTCCGTGTTTGCACTTTCATAATGTGCCACCAGATTCCTCCTGCAGCACCATCACATGGAAACTGAGGAGCTTTCAGAGGAATTCACTTTTTCTTCCCTATTTTCTACATTCCTTAAGATACATACTCAAAGCTCCTCACAAAGGCTTGACCAAATGAGCTTACCTGTTCACTGTAATGTCTAACAACTCTCTTCATCAGCTGATCTCTCTTGTAGAACTGATACTTAATTTCAAAGAAAGCAAGTCTGAAAGACAAGTAATCACATATTAGACAGCTTTCCTCCTTCAAATACTTCTCTTCTTCCCCCTCAGACAATCCTGAGGCACTGCTCTCTTACACACAGTCCCAAACCCCATCTTCCCTCCACCCCTTCCTGTTCACTAAGGCTGTATAACCTCAGACTAGTCAGTCACTCAGTCAAGTCTTCCGTGGACCCAATCAGTAACTGTATAGTAGCTTTAATCAAAGTATAAAACCCCAAAACTAAACAAAAAACCAAACCCACAACAAAACAAAACACAAAAGACCAATCCCTCCAACCAACTTTGTTCGCTTACTTGAAAATAAGATCATCCACATCTGTCAGAGTAGCTCCAATACTTTTCAACAGCAAATTCAGAGAGTGGATTGCTATCATTTCTTCCCCCTTAGCTGATGCTTCTCCACCAGAAGCCAGAGACAAACTCAAATGCAGCTGTCAAGACAGAAGTAGTAAAGCAAGAAAGTCAAGCCCAAAAAGGCCAAAGCACAGAGGCAGGTTGTGTGGTGCAGGTGGAGACAAAGCAGTGGGGAACAAGTGCCAAGTGTGGACTCACTTCAGAATGTGATTTGAACACACACACTGGTACTCACACTGCTATTCACTAGCAACATTTGGATGCATTTACATTTCCATACAGAGAAGTGTCTAACTGCCCCAGAAGTTTAACTCGCCTTGTGTTGACATCTGCAAACTTGTGTGCAAGCAATGACAGAAATCACATGTTGAATAGTTGGAGTTTAATTCCCAGTCCAAGCTCAAACCTAAATTCTGGTATTTTTACAACCAGCTGCTCTTTGAGGGAAACATGAACTTTTAGAGAACTGCCTTTAACACAGTAAAACTGCAATTTATTTTAGTGTTGATAAAGCATTTGTGTAAAAAAAAATATTATTATACCCATTGATTCGTTCCACTTAGTGGTGGTGAAGGGTCTGTTTGTACTCACGAGCAACACAGTTTTCCAGCAAAGTATTAAGTCACAGAGAACATAAACAGATCCCCAGCAGGGATGTATTCACTGTAAAGGATTAAGAGATGACTGGTATTACCTTAATGGGAGAGATGTGGAAATGTTCAAAGAAGCTGAGCACTGACACATCTGTGAGGGAAGACTCCATTAGCTCAGTGCTAAGTGCATCCACATCTTGCTGAATTAGTTTAGACTGGTTTTATCATTCAAAAAAAAAAAAAAAAAGGAAATTTCTCTCATCAGCATACATGGAATGAATCATATTATAGCTAAATGTAAGTTTCAAATATAGATATAAATAAACAGTAGCAATAATAAGCATAGTCAAATACAGTTAACTAAATACTTACATGTAACTGTACTAACCTATTTCTTGACTCCAGGGGGAAAAAAGAAAAAAAAAAAAAGAAGACAACAAAACCAAAATATCACACCACAGCAAAAGAAAACCACCCCCACACAACAGTTCAATGATCTCTGGGTGAGTCCTCCATTTTGTGCTGCACTGACATCCACCTAAATCCCCCAACCACTCAAGGTATCACTTGGAAAGATTCTTTGCCTTTGTTTTGTCTTTCCTCACTAAATCAGAATTTTCAAACAGTACCTCTGCAAACACAATCTTTAAGAACAAGACACATGTGAGAATGACCCTTCCATGCACAGCAGGACACAAGGTGACCTGAGGGCCCATGATACAAGATTCTATTTTGAACCATGAAAAATCTATTCCTTCTGCTCTCTGAAGACAAGGCAGTGCAGACTGACAGACAAATCCAAGTCCACTCTATGCCCTAACCTCACTCCACACACACCCCTAACACTGTGTAGGCACAACTGAAACAACTGTCATCTCATGATGAAGCAGTAAAAGAGCAGAAAACGGCCACATCTACCCCAGTTACTCAAAGCTCTCAGTCAGTAATGCCACAGCCAACATTCAACAGCAACACCAACACTTATTGAAAATTAGATGCTCTTTAGTCACTGCTGTCAAAGGCAACAGCCACTCATTTAAACTGAAACTGCAGCAAATTGCAACACTACTACCCTCAAGGGCCTGTTCCAGCAAAAATCAGCTTCTCTTAAACATTACCCGCTGTCTCTCAGCTTCTGGGTCTGTAGATGGAGTGAAAAGTTCACTGAGTGCTCCCAAAAATCCTTGATCAATTTTCAGGGCCATTTCCTGGATAAGAACCATGAAGTACCTAAAATGGGAAAACAAATAGTGTAAACTTGCAGAAGCTGAACTTAGGCATTCCATGCTCAGCCTGTGGAACTGAAGCTTTGCTCTGCAGAGCTGCATAGTAAGATGTACAATCTACAATATCAACTGTCCATTTACAGTCAGAAGAGCTTACCAACCTCACAAAGCTCTGCATTACTGTAGATGATTCAATCCTAACACTTTCGAAACGTACCCAAAAATATTAACCATCACCAGATACTTCCTACACTCACACACGGTGGGTCCATGTGCTTCATGGGTAACAACCCAAACACTGCATTTCTTCCTCTTGTGCAAGTGCCCCTCCAAGTCAGATTACATCCACACTAACTGGGTACAGACACTTGCATTAGAAACCATCACTATGATGTTTTTGTCTCATTTCTAGTGCAAAAACTCAAGACACAAACATATTAACTAGAGAACAAGTATTTCACACTGTACTGGGCCACACTAAAGATTGTGAGTCATTTGTCAGAGCACCAGATACCCCAAGCACTGCACAGCAAACCTGCAGGCAGAACCCTGACCCCGCGGTACAAGGAAATTGTTCTGGGTACTAAACAATTTCCCTAACAGTCCTTTCACATGGTCAGCCCTTATTTTCAGAAGTAAGTTTCTTTTAGAACAGTTTGTTCACTGGAGACATGTAAAAACTCAATCCAAATTCAACAGTTCCTGGGATAGGAGAATGCAAACTTCAGAATAAAGTTCCCTTCTAAAACACATCAAAACTCTAAAATCACATTACAACACTCTGTTTGACTCACTTGAACTGCAGCACTTTGCTGTACTCGTTGAATCGAGTGATGACACTGATGTCAATGAAAGGTTTTGGCTCTAAAGAGAAAAAAAAAAAGTAGAGGCTAAAAATAAATTGCCAAGTTCCTACTTTCAAGGCTGAAGAAATCTGACATCACCACAGGTTTTCTCTTACCTGAGTCCAACGCAATCGACTTGGGAGGGGCTACAGGGTGAAATACAACAGGAAACATCGATCCTGGTAACTGATTATCCACCTAGAACACGTTGGCATAATTACAGGAATGTTTTAGAGACATGACAGTCAAACACAATTCCCATTCTACAAGGCTTGAGAAATTTGTTTAGAGATCATGTTGGATTTATCACCGGATTTCTCCATTACTGTGGAATGTCAGCTCTTTAGCTATAAGAGGTCAGAGGGCTGGAAGTGTTGCCCCAGGGATGCTGACAGAGGTTCACACCCACAAAGACTCATTTACAGGGTCTGAGGCTGATGGCACACATTAACTGCAACACTGAAACCACCTTCAGGAAAAATATGAAAAACAAAGGAAAGAGGAAACTATCCCAACAGGTGGTCAGAAACAGCACCAGGGTCCTCAAAGAGTTCCTTCCCCTGGAGGACTGAGGGACAGCAAATGGAGATGAACATGATGCTGTCTCATCAGAACTTCCTTCTACCACTGAACACTTGTCACTAGTACCTGCTGAAGTGCTTTAGTAGATTTAGTGCTGACTGGAGCAGGTTGAGCAGGTGCAAATGCTGCACATTAGTTCACAGTTAATACTACACAGATATATTATTGCCTACTATTTCTGAAAGCCTATTCTCTACTTCCCCTTAGAGGCAGTTTTTGCTCCCAAGGTCTCTGAGCCTCTAGATCCATTCTAGAATAATGTTACACTGCTAGAGAAAACACTACGGTAAACGAGTTTTGAAAAAGGTTGAGGCTATTGTTTTAAAACATTTCTCTTTAGAAATAATCCCTACCATAGCACCTTGCTTTACATTAGCCCACATTAAATTTTGTGCCTATTTTTCCACACTGCTTGCAAAGCCCTGGGAAGGCAGTTGTGCAGTGCTTTGCCAGCATCAGGGCACCCACAGCACTGCTGAGCCCCTCACACCTCAGGCTGGGGACACTCCCTCCTGCCAGAGAGGAAAGCAAGAGCCTCAAGGGGTGTGCTGAGTGTGCTGGTACCTGCAGCCAGTAGAGCTGAGCCCGTAAGCTCCTCTGGTGAGGTGACTGCTTGAATTCCACCTGAATTCCCGACAGGAAGTTACGGCGGATGCTGCACCTGACCGGGAGACGCATCTCCATCGGGACCCTGCTGAAATTCACCTGGACAGGAAAGACAGCACAGCTAACACACAGCTTGACTTGGTAACTAATAAAACGTTATGCTACTTGTCAAGTCTAGTACACAAACCCTGTGCTGTCCCTCAGCACATGATCACACAGAATTATTCCACCTCATTATCGGCACGGAAAGTAATGAAACCTCTCGTCTGATAAGGAAGGACATCACATTTGCAGCTTTAGCTGCCCTGAGCAGAAACCTCTGTGTCATCCTAGCAACTTCTTCATGAGCTCCATAATACACTGGCACAGTACAGATACTTACATGCAGCTAACTGCTTTCCCAGCTGCTGCTCCTACCCTGATCCTGAAACATTTCGTTTCTGAGAAGCAGAGGGGAAAAAGATCACCTTTATTCAGAGCCAAATGCAATGACCTACAGATCCAAGTTTTTGACACTACATACCAGAACTGCACTATTGCAATGTACAAAACCTAAGCATTCCCAGAGTGAGGGTATATACACACTGAGAAAGGTACTACAGAATGCCTGCACTGAGCTCAGCCATTGCAAGGCATTAGGTTTATGCATGGAATACAGGGATGTATAATTAATGTCTGAAAAGCCCAGGGAGGCGAATCATTTCAAGCATCTCTGAACACTACAGGCTCCTCTATCATACCAAGTAACAGGAAATGCTGCTTACTAAGAAGCTAAACCCAAAATTTCTGCAAAAATCAGCACCAATGTAGGTTCATAACTAACATGTAGATGCCAAGGAATCTTCACTACCACACAAAAGCAAAGTTCTCTGGGACTCTCACTCAGAGATGACACCTCAATACTGCCTCAGTATCACCCCCACACAGAAATATTCCAATGTGCAACATGTGCAACCATTCAAATCAAGAGCTGCCTTTTGGTTCCATTTCTCTCCACACAGTCTCTATCCTTCCTCAGCAAAACAAAGTCTGTCTTAGCTGTGGGACATGATCTGCAAACATTTAAACACAGAAACTCAAAACACACCTCAGTGTTGCTGTCCAATTTATGCCAACCAGGCCCCTGGAAAGCACTCTTAGAGAGATACTTCTGATAGGCTTGTTCCAGTAGGT
The DNA here is from genome assembly GCF_000695815.1 of Acanthisitta chloris. Classification (NCBI taxonomy): domain Eukaryota; kingdom Metazoa; phylum Chordata; class Aves; order Passeriformes; family Acanthisittidae; genus Acanthisitta; species Acanthisitta chloris. The sequence continues at coordinate 55,242 of NW_008657706.1, read as the reverse complement.
TTATTTGCTTTTGATTGAATGGTTTCCATTTATGCTTTGGTTTCCGTTCCCAAACAACACCAGAACTGCAAGACAAGTAACAAGGCTGAGAGTTTCAAAGTCCTTATAACCTTTCTTATGCATGCAAACCAAGTAAAGAGATGTTATTCCAACTTCTTAGGCGTAAAACACCATTTATTCTTTTTTTAATAGAAGCTAACAAAGGAGGCACTTCAAACCACAATAGGAGTAAAGGCAAAACTTTGTTTTCATTAAAAAGTTTCACTTAGCTGAATTTGAAATACGTTCTTCAACTCTACTACTCAAATTACTATACTCAAAGAACATTTAGGCTTCCACGGGCAGTACCTGGTGATTCCAATGTAGGAGATTTCTTTTCTGTTTTCGTTGTTGACTAGAGAAAGTCCAAGGCTGTGGATGGAGAGGTTTATCTCCTGCTCAGGCTGCTCCAGCTCCTCTGCCTGTCGGGCCTTAGACACCAGGGCGACGTCGTCGGTGAAGAGCAGCACGCGCTGCCGCCCGTCCAGGAACGACACCCAGTGCACCTGAGTGTGGGCATCGTACGGGAACTGCCCACAGTCATCCTGAGGGGAGGACAGCACAGAGTGACCCCACCACGCTCATGCACGGCCAGCAGCACCTACACACACCCCCCAGGACTCAGGGGGGTCCCTCCTTCGCTTGGTTTCCTGCATCACACTGACTTGGCTCCATCTGGGATCCTAACACTGAAAAGAAGCTGAATATTGGGGTATTTTCTCTCCTGCATCTGTATACTAAACATTCCAGCAGGATCTGTGGTTTAAATAGCACCAGAAACCATCAGGAAACAAAGGCCCACACAGCAAAGCGAAAGGCTTAGAACCTCAGGCAATGGGGGAAGAAGGTAATAAATCATATACCACAAAACATTAAACCAGGCAATGATTAGACCACTACTCTTCAATATTCCTTATTTTTAATTTGTGAGGCAAAACCTTTTCTCAAAATCCCCAAATAATCCTTAATGTAGCCATAATTTTACAGTAAGGAAATCAGTTTCAAACTAAAAACATGTTTAAACACAGAAAAACATGACCCAAGAAAGTGCTTATAAGTAAAGCACACTGTAACTGGTTACCTGAGTGCAGCTGGGCCAAGTTAAACCCATTCCCAGGATAACTGAAACACAGAATTGCTTTCCTGTCCCTACTTTTCACTACTGATGTCTTTCAGATTTCTTAACTCCATGCCTAGTTGACAGAAAACAGCAAAGCTGCTTTGAAGAACTCTGAATTTAGCACAAGGTGAAGCAGGCAGCTATTTAGAGACAGACACACAGGACTTTTTCTAGCCTGCCCTGCAGTTAAGTGAGAAAAACCTTCCTCCATGAACATTTGCTTCCCCACTCTCCAACAGAACACTTGCCCTGACTGGACTTACCTCTCTTCTAGCTGTACTGCCCCTCAGTGCCTCAGCCATTTCCCATCTTGGCCATTGCTGTTTTGCCCCCACTTCAGACACTTTGCTATTTTAGTACTGCCTAAGTTACAAACATGGAAATAGCTCTTGGTGAGCAACTCAGGATCTTCTGCTCAATACAAGCATTTCCCATGAGAAGTCAAAACAGTCAGGGGTTTTCTCCATCTTTAGGGAAATACTTAAGCCCAATGCAGCACTGCTGGGAAACTGGTGAATTAGTCACCTTGGGTACTATTTAGATATGTTCACAGCTGATTCTACTTCTTTCATGTCTATCCAGGAAAACCACAGAAGAAATTCAGGCTGCAGTTTGTGTCTGATCCCCTGGTTACATTAATCTAAACCAGTCTATTAATCTAGAATCTTGCTGCTAACAGTAGGTGCAAAAGTCTCTCACAGGACAAGACAGATGACAAGTAACTGAGGAAGATTTCCCCTGGAGAGTTTGAATCTTGTAATAATCCTGGACTGGCTCAGCATTTCTTTCTCCCCTTCTGAAACTTACCTTAAGCAGGTCATGTTCACCAAAATTTTGGGAGTAGCTCCAAGTCAATTTTCTTGGTTTGGTTGGATCTGTCCAGGCAAACAAGCACACCTGGCTTGGTTTCAACTCCATTTCCTCTTGCAATCCACTGCAGGTGAAAGAAAAGGAGCAAATTAACAGCATTCACTGGTTAAGAGCACTGATGGAGGTGGTGCAAGCCAAAGAGTGTTTTATACTCCACCCCCCTGGGCTGGGGCAGGAAGGGCCCAGGTTAGCCACTCCAGGCAAGTCCAGCTGCAGGTTCACCAGCTCTTGGTGAGCCAGGATTTATACTCCCACTTTATTCCCTCCACTTAAACTATGAAGACTGCTTAAAAGCAGACAAAGTACTTCATTAAAATAATAGGATAAAGAAAGGGAGTTTTAATCCATTCTTCAAGGTACCACAAGGGTAAAAGAGAACTACTTTCCTCCCAAGGGACCCCCCCAGACTCCACAATCAATGGTGAACAGCTTTTTCACATACCTCTGTTTGTACCTGAGCGAGTCCCATGAAGTGTGGTTAACTATCAGGGCTGGGGCAGCTCCCTCGTGGTAGTCGGAGAAGCTGATCATAGTGGAGTGCTCAGCCACACTCACATCCACCAGCAAGCCCCCGTTCTGCACAAGTGAGACAAAGTCCAGCACTGGTTCCACACACGAATTGAAGTCAGAACAGACTAAAGAGTCATTTCTGATCATTCTTTCACTGCCCTCTTACAAAAGAAACAGGAAATGTGCTCAATGTGCTCCAGTAACACCAAGCTCAACCACACTGGTCACTGACTTAAGGCACATATTAGTGCCACCCCAAACTATTTGTTAGCTTGATTGAGAAAACCATCAAATTGCAGATTTCAAATAATTACTTCATTTGGCTGAGCTCAGTAAAACCTACAGGCAAGCACTCCCTTCACTGGCTCACAAAATTTGGCTACATGTAAAACTGCAATTCCCTGCACACTCCTTAGAAACCTTTGTCCAGACAAACATACTCAAGTTTTTAAGGGTACAACAAATAAAGCAATAGTGTATTAACACACTGATCACTGAGCAGCAAAGTTCTGTTCATTGAACCTCTAAACAATTCACCATGAGTCCTTCTCCCAAAGGCTTTCAAGCTCCTCTTTCTCCCCATATACATGCAAGACATTTCTGAGACATGTACAGCAGCATTTTCCTACACAAAGGAAGTATGTCAGGCTTTCCCTTTTGGCCAGTCTCTTCAGACACCTTTAGCAAGATAAACTGACCTCTCTGCTATGCTGTCAGGTCTGGAGAGGAGGTGGGAGGGCACACATCTACCTTTGACAAAGATCATCTTACAGATTCTCCAGCTCACATGAGAGGGATGTGAGGAACTGTTTGCACTCTACCCAGCAGGGTGGGGCTACACAGGATTGCCATGCAAAGCTGAGCCATCCACTATTATAGCAGTGAAGAAAACTCTAGGTATTCTGAAGAAGAGCATCACCAGAACATCAGATCACTGATGACATCCTCTTCCAGAAACATCAGGAAAACAAAACATCTATTTTATTTTAGGCTAACTGTTCAAACAAACTGGAGACACCCAAGACAAACTCTGTGCACAAAAACCAGAAGTCAGAAGTTGGAAATGCCACTTCAATTTACTAGCAACAGAGCTGTTCACCTTCCTGTAGGCTTATCACAAGTAAATCAACTTGACTCCACAGCTACAAAACATTAACAAAACCGCAAACTTGGCTCACAACCTTTTCTATCATAGAACCATCAAGGCTGGAGGAGACCTCTAAGGTCATTGAGCCCAACCATTAACCTGTCACTGCTGGAACCCCTAAACCAGATCCTCCAGCACCAGATCCAGATGTGACTCAAACACCCCAGTGATGGTGACTCCACCACCTCCCTGGGCAATATCCCAGTGCCTCAACACACTGACAGGAAAACAAAACTGGAGAGCAGCACACCCACAGTTCTGATCTTGATGATCTTGGTGAGTCAGGCTACCACAGGACTAGAACGGAGTATTAAGAACAGAGCACACAAAGTCAGTCTCACCAATTCCTCCAGTCTCAGCAGAGTACCATTATCCTGGACTTTGAACAGGAAAGGTTTGGATGGTCTTTCATAGCCAACTACTCTCACGCAAAGTGCACCAGATGAGTTCTCCGGCCAAAATGGAAGACACTGTGAAGTGAGAAACAGGCATGACCAACAGTTTATCCATGTTCCATACAGTAACACAACAGAAAAACAGACAGGCTTGTGTGTCCCTTTCAAATGCCTCTGTTCTTACCCAAGCACCTGCTGCTGAACATTTCATCTGCACTAAGTAACTGAAGGACTTGATTAATTTACCAACATATGCAACCCATGCTGCTCAAGTCTCCCTGAGATGTGAAGCCCCCATTGTTATGCCATCAGAAGAGACAGCTTCCATAGGGAACTGCTCTGTCCTTCAGAGACAACCAGAAACCACCTACAATGACATCCAAAGAGAAAAACAGGAAACATTACCTCTGAAGCTGAGATATAATTCCATTTATTAGTTGGAAGGGAGCCATTAGGACCAATTTCTCCCACTTCAAGCTCCAGAGAAGATTTGTTTGCTATTGTGTAGAATGGAATGAAGGTAACTATCCTGGTAAGGTTAAAACTGCTCATTTTGATGCTAACTCCAACCTGGTGAACAAGGACAATTTGAACAATCAACAACAACAGAAAAGTCAGGAAGGGAAAAAAAGACAAGCCAACATCACTGTAACTACAAAGCCTTAAACAACACTCTTGCTCTGAACACCTGAAGTAGAAGAACCAAATGACATACAGTAAAATCAGCAAACTATGCAACACACCTAACACAACTGACAGTTTAGCTATAGCATTCTGTAGCTGCAGCATCTGTGGGGAAAAATCCAACCAGAATCCCTCTGGCATAACTCAGGACAACCTAAACTGACCATTCTCATCAGAACACAGTTACAGAGTAAATGGAAACACAACAACCCATATATCTGCATATATGAACTCCTCTCCCCTCTGCATGATCACCCCTGCATTTTCAAACAGTCCAGTACTACACCTTGGTTATACAAACCACATCTGTGAATGAAACTGAAACTTCTGCTGGTGAAACTACTTGTTGCCAGGTGCAGACCTGAGTAGCTGGGACATAAATGCTAGATCTTAGACATCTCCATGTTTTAGAAGTGATGTAAGTAGTGAAACAAAGGCCCTAAGGACAAACAGAAGACAAAAGAACCCTAAGAGAGCATCACAAAATGCAGAAAAGTATCTTACCAGATAGTCCATGTTATTAGCTGAACACCTGACACATCCATAGCTTCCTACAGTATCAAGGGAAAAGCCACTGGACCAAGTGCTCGTTGAAATACAGAGCTGGATCTGCACACAAGAAAACAACAGCATGAAGTATTTTAGTAAGTTCATTTTAATTCTATAGTTCATGCATTATGGAGTGCAAATATATCACACACAGCAGTATAAAGACAACATTTCAGTGCTTTTAAACCCTTCTATGAGTTAAGACAACCTAAGAATACAGTATCACTATTCATACTCTGATTTATTAGTCAGTGCCCAAGTTCTGGAACAGATGTTGCAGAAAGGGTAAGAAAACAGAGGAGTCCTCATTGACTCTTACACTCAGGGCAGCACGCACACATGGAAAAAAGCCTACAACTTTCTGGTACTCCTAAAACTTGAAGAGGCTGGAGAAAATAATCAAATGAACACTTCTATATCTCTATTCAATTTCTCTTCCCAAGGAAACAGTTTTGTGGCAGGGCACCCACTGAGCTTTCAGGCCCTCACCCAGCTGGTGGCCAGGGTGAGGGTTAGCCAGGGGGCACGGAGCAGCACGGACAAAACTTGCAGTGGGCTTTTTGTCCAGCTGCCTTCCCTTCTCCAGAGCCCAAAAGTGCACTCAGCAAACAGCAAAGAGCAGCCAAAAGAAAACCTACAGACCTAAAACCTACCTGAGAACATTCCTTAGCTAGAATATGTGTGCCGTCCCCGAGAGCAGGACTTTGCAAGCACCTAAACCAAACATACCTTGTTTTTGCTAAAAATATTCTTCTTTTTGAAGGAAAACAGAACAATATCCCTGTAGTCTGCCGGGTGCTTCACGTGCGTGTCCTCGGCGCGGTACTGCAGAACGCGCGAAGTCTTGTTGATGATCCAGTAGGGGCTGAAGACCGACAGGACCGTGCGGCTCCCGACGCGCCGCGCGTGGACGGAAACGTCCACGGTCATCGCCGTCGCAGACTGAGAGGTGAAGCACACGGGGAAAAACTCAGGCATGCCATCGTGAATCTTGAGATGCCCAGTCCAGTCTCTGCCTTGGTATTTTAACAGCACCAGCTCCATGATTTCCCCGTTGATCCTGGAGTGGAAGACGTCTGCAGCACTCCCCTCGCTTAACTCACGAGCTTCTGCCGTTCCCTGCAGCAAAAGCACAAGAGGCAAACCAAGCCTTTAATACCTAAAACTTAGGCATTCAAGATCAGCATCTGACTCTCTTGCAGGATGCATGTTCTGGGTGCCTCAGTACCACATGGACTACCTCCCATCATTTGAGAGTGAGAGTGACCCTAGGAAGAATCTGAGATCAGGTGCCCTTCCCTTGCAGGACAGTAAGGACTTCTTTATTCTGGATTTCTGGAAGGCAAATTAGTTCCAACATATCCTCTGTCTCTGCTCCATCCCTCCCTCCCTGCTGACTGCCAAAGGATTCTGGCAATGAGTTAATATTCCTATTCTCCCACCACTGGGTGTAAAGTTAACTGGACTGTGCTGCAGATGTACAGCCAGGACTCTTCACACACCCGAGGCAGGAAGCTGTTTGGTAGCACAACTTGCCTCAGACAGCAGCATTCCATGACAACACCTTTCCTAATTTTCACTGATAAACAGTGTATTTTACGGCATGGAATAGTGGCCAGGCTTGATTAGTCCAGGGATGTGAACACAATAAGCAAATACCCAAAGACTGACAAATTAACCCATAAAGTAACTCACCTCAAGCAAGTACCTCAAGGAGTATGGCAGAAGATTCCTCACGGTCAGTGTAGGGTAAAGGTGGATAATGTAGGCAGGATCCCACTCCTCTCCAGAAATAAAATTTAGCTCATCAGGTACAGCTGTTGAGCTGATTACCAGAGGCAAGAAGTTGGCCTCGGTGGCTGGGCACTGCAACAAGCAGTTGACTTCACTGCTCCTATGCAGCTCTTCCCTCCAGGCAATGTAAGTCATGGACTCTTTGAACTGACCCTCAAACAT
>NW_008657706.1:40847-47835 GCF_000695815.1 Acanthisitta chloris | reverse complement strand
TCCTGCTGGTTGAACATACAGAGGACACCTAGAAAAAACGACAGGAAATGGGACACAAGAGCTTTGGCAGCTAACTTGATCCATTTTGAAGTCATTGCTAGCACTCTGAAGTGCTTTCACAGCACACCAAGTACCTAACAAAGCCAACACTTGAGGTTTTCAGCCCAGTGCCAACTGAAGCTCCCACACTGATTCATGTGTGCATCAGTCTCACAGCCCTACAGAACAGGGAACACTTACCTGTATGAGTGCAAAGGAACGTGAAATTCCTCTTCTGGCCTGGATATGCCAATCTGCTCCAGAACCTTGGAGCCTCTAGGCAGCTTATAGATCCGCAACGGGATTGAGAAATGGTTCTTGATCTAGAATCAAAAGACAGAATTTTCATTACGTTCCTATGGTACAAATTTCTAAAGACAAAAGTACGAATAACAACGAGGAAAAAACCACTTAAGTAGATTGAATTAAACTCCTCTAAAAACAGACTTTGTGCGTGTTATTAAGAAATACAGCTCTGAAGGAGACAATGTACAAGCACATGAGAAATCTGTTACTTCTAAGTTGCATGAATTGAAAAACACACTAACATTCCAAGTCATGCAAAATCCTCAATACTGAGGATATTAGAAAGCCAAAAGGAAAAACCGTATTTTTCATTTAGCAGCAAGACACACACACAGAGAATACAGATCAAAACTCAGGTAACAGAGCAAAATTCTCAATCATTTGACTTTAAGTAACTTTATAGAAAAGTAACAGCTCAAAACAAAAATGCACCAAGGAAGGAAAGGCATGTGAGTGACTGCAGAGCACTGCCTTGAGGCTTTGGGCTCTCTGGTGGGCAGTTTACCTGCAGAGGGGATCGCACAGTGATGACCTTATTTCCTTCTGCAGCATCTATCTGGACAAGCACCGAGTCCGAGTGGCCAGCGACGTCTCGCACGTTGTACAGGCGCCGACCTGGCTTCGCTATGGGAATGCTGAATGCTCCTCTGTAGCCTTGAAGCTCTACAGCCACAAAAAGATGCACACACCTCAATTAGACAAAACAAACCATACCAGTATTTCCTACTTGAACAGCAGTTAAGCTTCTCTAAACTCAGCAACAACCAGGATCAGAACTCTCTGGCAAAAGGACCTTAAGTGCCATTTGAGTAGCACTGAGGGAAAGCTCCAAGGTCCAAATACTCCTCAAGGCCATAACTTTAGATTATGATTTATACACAGCACAGGAAATAGCCCAAGGAGTAAACAAAGGTATTTGTTGGGTGAGTTAATGAACTGCAACCCAGAACACAATCTTTGTGTCATGGAGCCAAGTACTTTCACATAGGATGGGATGGAAAGGAAATCTGAGATGATTAGGTATTAATAGCTATTGCATCCTGTTATCTCAGGAGTATGGTCTGGCAAAGCTAAAAACACAGAAACACCATAACTGCTCTCAAGCAGCTGAGTAACCACAGCAGGGATAGCAGAAATGCAGCTCCTGTTTAACAGGAGCTGAGCACACAGGCCTGTGTCACAGGGCTCTCTCAGATGGTCTGTCAGAGACTCCACTGCAATGTTTTCCATTTCTTCTAAAGGGGAAGAAAAATTATTGTCTTTTTCACTCTCTGACAAACTGGAGAGAAGGAATTTCACATCTTTTTTCATCAGCCCATTAGCTGTTTCAGGCTTGTTTTTTTAACTGGCATCAGTATTCAGAAATAGTTCCAACACAATGTACTTGACCTAAACTTCCATCCAGTGGGATTTACCCCTGTTGACTCCCCCATCTCCCCACGCCCAACACATCCTAACAATCAGTGCTCCTTTGACAAACTGGAGAGAAGGAATTTCACATCTTTTTTCATCAGCCCATTAGCTGTTTCAGGCTTGTTTTTTTAACTGGCATCAGTATTCAGAAATAGTTCCAACACAATGTACTTGACCTAAACTTCCATCCAGTGGGATTTACCCCTGTTGACTCCCCCATCTCCCCACGCCCAACACATCCTAACAATCAGTGCTCCTTAGCCTAACACCTAAATTCAAGGAGAAGACAGAGCCTAATACCTAAAGGAGAAGACAGGACAGAGCCTAATACCTAAATTCAAGGAGAAGACAGAGCCTAATACCTAAATTCAAGGAGAAGACAGAGCCTAATACCTAAATTCAAGGAGAAGACAGAGCCTAATACCTAAATTCAAGGAGAAGACAGAGCCTAATACCTAAATTCAAGGAGAAGACAGAGCCTAATACCTAAATTCAAGGAGAAGACAGAGCCTAATACCTAAATTCAAGGAGAAGACAGAGCTTTCTTGGCGGTGCAGCGCAGACAACCTTCCTCGCTGGGGGGCTTCGAGCACAGAATATTCCAGTTCCATGCTCTGCCCCACTTGTACATCATTCCCATGTTCTTTTCCAAGTGAACCAACTATCCGGAAACTGGAGCTGGGAAGCACTTTGAGGGGAACACCCAGGGCATTTTTCACCACGAACGGTGCTGTCTCTTTGAAGGTATAGTCGAACGTGGAGGCAGTCGCTTCTGAAAATGCCTGGAAGCAACCACATACACACAATGTCACACAAACAGCCACAGCAACATGTATGTAAAGGCTTTAAAACACAGTTTCCAGCAACTGCCATGTTAAAGAGGGGGGGAAATTGCACATGGCAAGAGCTATGCTTTGATGGCAGTACTCAGGGAAGTAAACGTTACTCCCAGAGTGTCATTTAACCCAGATCCACAGCAAACGTTGATGCTCCTCACAGGGAATTTTCTACAGTTCTGGGTGCTCAGAGAAACATAAGAGCTGGGACACAGAAGCCACAAGGCCAGAGAAAACGTACATGCTTCATATTCCATCAAAACTTGTGCTCACCAACACCTGATGACACAAAGCCATGGTGACTGACTCCCCATACAGACTGACAGCACTAGTGTTAAACAGAACTGCTGCTCAGTTAGTGTTAAAAAATACAGGCCCGAAACACATTCTGCCAAAATAGCTTGATTTAGCAACTGAAATTTCTTCACCCCATAAAAAAAGGAGGGAAAAGCAGCCTAAAACATTCCTAAGTACACTTACTATCACAAGAAAAACAGGTGGGAAAAGCATTGTTAACACACTTGGCATTCTGCTCCTACAGTTTGAAGGCCAATCCTAAAACTCACACTGCTCCTAGCATTGAAGTCAGGAGGACAAAAAAATGGAAAGGAAGCAAATTTCTCTTTCAATATTTCAGACAGAGGATTGTAGGAAATAGTTGTGTCTATTGGCTCATTCCATCTCCCTTTAGCCTGTGTGCATGACACTTCCTTAAGCCCTGCACAAGCACACATTGTTCTAACACAAACTCTGCTCCTTCCCAAAGCAGCACCACCTTTTTGTTAAGCCAAAAGGACTCATCTGAGCAAAACTCCTCAACCTTTCCAGGTAACATTTGTTAGAGCTGCACGACAGTCATTGGCTCTTGACTGGCAACCAATATAGTTCTTTGGAAAAAAAAAAAAAATGATCAGAACTTCCTGGAGAACCACCTAATGCAGCTCCTCCTGCCTGTTGGGACTACCTTGGCCAGGTTACTGAAGACAGCAAGGCAACATTTGGACACTGTTATATTCATTGTATCCTTTGAAGAGATGTTAATGGCAGTTTGTGGCTCAGGAAGAACAATGAAATCATCCCCAGGCATCAGACTTCTCTCCTGGACAGGGTTAGTCTTCATCTGAAAGAAAAATTTCATTAGGCAATTACAAACACAGTGTTTACTTTCCCTTATGTTAAAACAGGGACAAACTTCACCTACACTTGACAATTTCACCACACAAATAAAACCTGCTTTACCTTGTACGCATGCAAATTTTATACCAACATTGAAGGCAAATTATTTTCTTCCCTCCACGTGGTTACACACTCCATTTGGTCCATGCACTGGACAACTAACATGATTCAGAAAAGTCTTAAGATGCCTAAAGATTGGGTTTTTCTCATGTGAAGCTGCACAGCTCCCTCAGACTCAGAGCATTCAAAAGGTCAATGTCCCACCACACAGAACTTTGAAGAAATTAAGAAACATCTGTCTATTCAAACCACTTCAGGCAGATAGTTTCAGGTATGCATACAAACCTCAAGCTTTAAACTCCATCGCCTCTTCCCTCCTTCAATCTGTTCAATAAGTGGCTCCCACACTGCGTAGCTCTCGTTGTAATAAAGAACCTAAAGAAATAATTGAAATTAAGTAAGGTACCTGCAAATCAAGGACTGAGTTCCCTCCCACAGCATTTAGCACAAAAAACATTCTGCAGCAAACAATCAACCTTCATTTCACAGTCTGGAGCTCTAACATTAACTTCTAACAGCTGAAAACCTAAGACTAAGAAGTGTAATATATCATATTCTGTATCATTTTCCTAAGTGACATCATTTCTGGAGAGTTCCTTTCCTGCTTTGCTCTGAGAGCACCCAGCCACACTGTCAATGCTGACTCTTCCCAGCACCTTCAACTGGCATCACCACCTGTCTGTCCTCTCCTGCACTGTTTGAGACAAGGACTTTGAGACCAGAAGCTTCAATGCCACAAGTACTTCATCGTACCACGAAATTACAAGGAGTGTGAGCACACTACAGCCTCAATCTGCTCTACTGGAATGATTCCTCTAACCCACAGCCACCAGCAAGCCTCTAGTTCCCTGCAATCACTGAAAACCTGAACAGAAGCTATGGATTCAGCAGTTCACCTACTGCCCAGAGCAGCTGCCTCTGCCAGAGACTTACACCACCTCAGTGGTATCTCATTCTGAGTGTAACTTCTACCCTACCAAAGAACACAATGCTAGAGATACAAAAAAGTGAGCAATAAGGCCTAAATAGCAAAATTCAAGTAAGCCAAGCTCAGTGCTCACACAGCAAAACAGAGAGCACCAGATTATTCCACAGGAGCAACAGACACTAAAATCTCCCAATGACTGCAAACTTGCTGTAAAAACCCTGATGTGCTCAGTCATACCTGCCTGACTAATAAGGAACTCCTAAGAGTGTTACAGTTCAAACCTGTTATTAATTTAGCACACACAGAGCGTACTAAAAAGCCACAAAATGTGCAGAAGTGTTCTGAACTGGCAACAATTTGGCTGGACATACCTCCAGGGACATGTCAGCAGTGACCTCCATCAGTGAGGACCAGTTTTTAAGGACCCCTGCAAAGGCAGATTCCACGAGCAACAAAGGCACAGTGCGATGCCCCAGGCCACATTCCAAGGTGATCTGAACCGATTTCACCACGACATCAAACTTCTCTTGTTTCAGAATCTGTTCACAGTCCTTGAAAGTTTCTGTTGCTTCTGTGGCTACATCAACCCCAAGAAACCAGGCACTGCACTCATCTACAGGCTTCACTTGCCACAAATTCTCAGCAACTTTAGCTGCTCCTCTGGAATCCTCCTCTGTTGTTTTGGGTTTTATGGCAGCCAGAATGGTCACGACTGTGTTCAAAATTATTGGTGAGATCTTGAACAAAGAGGAAAAAAAAAATCTTTTTTTCAAATACAACATCTATGATAAATGGAAATAGCAAACATTAAAGGCAGTTATAAGAGATGCAACTCAAACTCCAAGGAACAGAATCCACTCATAGACCTCTTATTTTCCTCTCCATTCCTCCCTCACACCCCTCAGGAGCAATGTACCAGCACTGACAGTGTAAGGCTTCACCACCAACAGCCTTTTCACAGCACAAATGCCAATTGAGAACTTTTTACAAGAGAATGAAACTGATGGGGGAAATGGATATTTTAAGCAACAATATGTAAATGAAACAAAAACAACCCACCAACAAAACAAGCTACAGCCTGAAACACAGTTGTTCTTCCAAGGACAGATGTAATAAACTTACCTTAATAGTAAGTTCTTCTATTGTTGCTACCACAGTTTGCAACCCTGAGGCATGCACCATGTTTTCCATGACCAAGGAACAAGGCCATAACACCTGAGTGAAAAAATGTCATTATTAAGGTGCTCCTGGAATCTAACCTTTCAAAAGGTCTCGGTTTTTTTACTCCCATAGGCCCAAGAGATGCTGATCCCACAAAGTAACGTGCTGAAGAGTAAGAGCATTCTGTCCATACACTGGGACACACTCCAGCACCCAAATTTGCATGAGCAGTTTTGTCCTGGAAGGTTAAAACTTACTGAAATAAAAGCTTTTGACATCATGCTCAAAACAAACCCAAACCCCAATGCACAGACAGACTCAGAGCGTAGTCAAGCAAAACCCTGAATCCTTAGGAAAACTAAATGCACAAATGAGAGGCAGCACACATGGGATGGAGCACACAGGCTCAGTGCCCCCTGGCAGCAAGGGGGAGATGAACTTCTGCAGACTGGGACCACAGGTTTTAGAGAGAGCTCCATCAGAGCAAGGACTGCACCTCCTGATACAAGGCTCACCTTTGAATGGCATTCAGCAGATGCACAGTCCCTTCCTAACCCCTGAGGAATCATCACTGCTACCACAATCGAGGCCTTTGAGTGCTGTGGCTGTGCCAGCCAAAGGGCAGTCCTGCCAGCAGCTCTTGCTGCTGTTTGCACTATGAAAATCTGCTTTTCTTACCGTAGTAACATTCCTGTCCTGTTTTTCTTTGAGAAAGGCACAGGCCAACACTCTGAAGCTCTTCACTTGAGCAGTCATCCTTTGGGCAAGCTTTCCAGAGGTCAGAGAAAAGTCACATTGGAAGGAAACTTTTAAGGCAGGGGCATCAGCATTGGTCAAATTAGCTACAAACACAATTTCTGGATCCATAATCACAGCCTTCACTGTCATATTTGGCCGTACAGATATTTCTGAGAAAAGAAGTAAAAAACCCCTTGAATATAAAAGGTTTGACAGTATTTTCATGCACATAACACTTAAACCATGCCTAAAAATTGCCACCCAACTACAGAGGTACGAATTTAACAAACAATGTCTCCGTTTGTACAGGAATTCTTGGCTGAAACTGAGT
>NW_008657706.1:37293-40831 GCF_000695815.1 Acanthisitta chloris | reverse complement strand
GGAAACTGGGCAGAACTTCTGCTTTGAACCAACTGCTCTATACTGTAGAAGAGCAGCATCACCTTTATACACAGGAGCCTACCTAAGCACTGGCTCTACAGAGCCAACCTGGAAATAGTTCTCTTCTGGCTCAATACCTAAAGTAACCAACTGCTTGAGAGGGAAGATTTACAAATTGAAACCAAATTACCAATACACAATTTCTTGTCTGAATATATTTGGATACTCAGTCCCCAAACAGGAGACAATCCTATTTCTCTCAGTTAAAAGCAAGACACTCTAACTTAGTGATGGATCAAGTCCCTCTGGTTCTCAGGACAGGCAGTGTACTGTTGTGTGAGCCTCCTGCACACCAGGAGTCATTGCAGGGGCTGCTCATGCCCAATACTTGTTGGAAATATCAGACTATCACACTATGCAGTGGAACAGGGGCGAATTGGAGGCTCAGGGCACTAGAGGAAAAGCAAAGAATGCTGGATAACATATGCTGCAGTCACACACATTTGGGTGCTCCAGGTCACCCCCTGCAAGGGAGGTTTTTCTGCAGTGTGCAGCATCCCTCCTTCAGCACAGGACTTGGGCACATCTCCAGCAAGGGACGAGGAGAGCAAGTGAACTGTTGACATCCCTAGGGCAATTCCTAAAACCTAAAGGTCACTCCTGGTACCTGCCAGGGCCCCCAAAAGAAAGGCAGGGCTGCTGGGAACCAGCTAGACAACACACCCCACAGCCAAGGTCTCACCACAGCTCAGACAGGCCTAGCAGTCACTTCAAACCGAACCAAAGCCCCTCAGAAGTGACCTGTCTTGCCCCTGTTTCATCATGCTTTGCCTTCAGGCTTCAGCCAGAAAGAGGAAAGCAATCTACTGTGCCAGTGGCCAACTTACACACTCTGAAGAGTCAGTTAATTCCTGAAGTCTGATACCAAGACAGAATTGCAAAAACTTTGGGATGAATTATTTTCAGTATCAAGTCTGCAAGCGAGAGGAACAGGGCTAGGGGGTGGAAATTGGTTTTACAGACCTGTTTCTGGCTTGGATTTCCCAGCAGCAACTTGCTTTAATTGGAACTGTGTAGATCTCTCAGTTGAGGAAGTTGGCATTGAGTTAATGAAAAAATCTGCTACTGCCAACAAAAACTCCATACTAGCACATATGTACAGCTTGTCAAGGACAGCAACAACTTCAGTTCCATTTTTATTCTGCTTATAGCTTATATCTATCATAGAACTGTCATTTGTGTCATCTTTCTTGTCTACCATTCTGGAAAACAAATTTAACAAGAAACATTTCAGACACCATAACACACAGATCTCGAAAAACAAGGTTGCATAAGCAGTGCCATTTTTTATTCCCAAGCCATTTATAGGTAAGAACTACAACACAAGCAATGCATGTTTCTTCCAGAAGGAACAGACGTCTCTAACACAAGAAAAACTGAAGTTTAAAATTAATGCATGACACTTCTGGAAGTTTGTATGTGCTACAACAGGCCACAGCAGAGAGCCCAACTGAGTTTCATCCATCCCATGTGAAGCAAAGAACAGAACAAGGACACAAAACCTCCTCATAAGCTGAATGGAGTTTCTTCATTTCTGGTGCTTTCAAACCTACCTTGCAGTCACATTCTGAATTCCTTCCCTGAGGTCATCCAAGGTACATGCCTTGAGTTTCACACTGATATCCATGGAGCCATCTGAAAACATCTCCCCCGAGGATGCCATGAGATGCAGTCGGAGCTCCCCAAGGCGGAACCTGTCACTATGCAGCGAAGGCAGAGACTTCTAGAAAGGAGAAAGGGCAGGGCTAGTTACCACAGAGCAGAGTAGTGAGCACATGGCCCTGGCTGCACTTTGATCCATGAATCCAAGGGTCTGACTAGCCTGAGGCTGCCACGAGTACTCCAACCCTACAAATTCCCATCTTTATTTTGGATAACTGGAATCAAGTGACCAAATCAAATGGTGGGTGGTTTTGGGTGGTTGGTTTAGTAATATTTTTTAGTGTGATTTTTAGAAATGCACTTACATTCTTCAATTAAGGACACTGCACAATAAACCTCAAGTTCCATACAAACTGCATAAGCTCCCTAAGGCCTTGCAAAGACAACACAACTGATGAAACTTGGCTTTACTATCCCGAGTTCTGCCCATGGGAGAAGCCCAAGTCGCCCACCCCACCGATACGGTAAGAGCTTTGTCACAAACCTGATTTCTATCAGTATTGTAGAGAGTTACAGACAGTGATTCAAAATTGAAGTCAAATTTAAGTGCTGTATAACATTCCGCACAAGACTGAGCTGCAGAAACACTTTTGTCACCTGCCAGTGAAAAGAAAGTATTGACTCAGTATCACTTTGTTCTACACAATACAAGCTAACATTACTCAGCACAGAGTGGGTTAGGAACCTTAAAACCAGCTGTCATTAGTTTACTGCAGTTTGGGACAAAACCAGATTGTGGCAAAGTGTCAACAGCATTTCATGCCGAGACATGCAGAGCTTCCATTAACACACTGTTTGAATACTAACACTATCCTCAACTGCTGTCATTGTGCATAACATTCTGCAGGAGATGATTTGCCTTTTCCTTTATTACCCACCTGCACCTCAGAACAGTCAGTGACACACACTGAACAGTACCAGCCCATAACAAGGCACAAAACACACACCACAAAACTTGTGGCCATGAGGAGCTCCACCCACCCCATATATTCTTATGGATACATATGCACTGAGTACATGAAAAGTTAACAGTTATTCTTATGGATACATATGCACTGAGTACATGAAAAGCTAACAATTAAAAAGAATTTCTACACACACATTTAAGTGCTTCAGAGAAATATGATGTTTGAGTGTGCAAATAGCCCTTTGCCTAAACATATTCAGCCTTGGAACTGAACATACCCTCAGAGTCACCAGACTGACTTGGAGCTTTCATTTTCTTAAATATCTGTGTATTCTCAATACATATGCACTGAGTACATGAAAAGCTAACAATTAAAAAGAATTTCTACACACACATTTAAGTGCTTCAGAGAAATATGATGTTTGAGTGTGCAAATAGCCCTTTGCCTAAACATATTCAGCCTTGGAACTGAACATACCCTCAGAGTCACCAGACTGACTTGGAGCTTTCATTTTCTTAAATATCTGTGTATTCTCAATGTTCTCTTGCACAGGACTTGGCTGGGAAGAAGCTCCTCCAAGGTTTTCAAGCAAAATTTTCATTATAACAGTTAGATCATCTTCACTGAGTGCGACCTGCAAAGTGATAAACCCACAGCTTCATTTTTGGTGACAGTATTTCCTTCACAGGATGCAAACGTTGGGCAGAAGTGACATGCTGCTCCCACCAGGAACAAGCTGTCTAGTCAAAGGGATCTTGTCCAAAACTCTCTAAATAATTTCCCCATTCTTCCTAAAATATCCTTTGTTACTTGTTATGAACAGGAGTCAACAACAAGAAACAACACTCCACATGATCAACACTTTCTACTCTTGAACAGGATCTTCACCTGCCTAAACTATGAAAAAC
>NW_008657706.1:0-37264 GCF_000695815.1 Acanthisitta chloris | reverse complement strand
AAAAACATGCCCAGATAACAAGGCCAAGATGTGCATTGTGTACACTGAAGGAACTGCCAATCATTGGGTCTGCAAAGAGTTAATGAGCATGAATCCAATCATAACACTACAGAATTGTGAAAAAAAAAATCAGCAGCAATAAAGTGACAAAATTCTGTAGCATTTTATTTCCACATTTGGTTATTTCTGCTGGTAAATCTTTAAACCTGTTAAATCTCTGTGCTTGACCACGGCTACATTTTGCCACAGCAGACAGGAATGAAACAGGGCTCAGGAACAGCTAAAATGTGACCCAATTCGGTTTTACCCATTTAAATCCTCATGAGGTTGTGTCAAAGGAGAGCTCCAACAGACCTCCAGAAAAATCCAACTAGGTTTTATTGCACTGGTGTGTAGCTACACCAAAACTATTCATCATACAAGATGAAAATTCCCAAAGAGCTGTACACTGCACCACCAAGCTGAAAGTGTTCCAACACTCTGTAAGGGACACAAACTGAAAGGAGCTTACGAGGTCCTTAACTAAGCTAAGGACTATTCTGAGCACACACGTGACTTAGTAGAGCTCAGATTTGTCATGGTATTACCTGCATTGGTTTCAGGTCTCCCTTGACACCAATTGTTGGACATTTATGATACCACGCTGCTGCTAAATTCCTCTGGACCAATAAAGTCAAACTCACGGGACGGAGAATTTCAGAATCTGGTTGAGCATCTGCAGATATGATGCACCTAACAAAAGACAGGGGAAGAAGCAGAGGAAAAATTCAGTAGTTGCAGAAATCCAAATAATATCATAGTAGTCCTGCAGAATTAGCGAAATAATTATCAATTCAATACGCCCAAGTGTGCACTCCAGATGAACTCAGTTACTGCCCTATCAGTCCTTTTTTCCCAAGATGCTTTAGGGACTGTAGAGGTGTCTCTCTCTAACAGCACTCCTACACTTAACTTGGGCAGGTTTTCAGTTGGTTTTAGGATGTCTCCATTGTCTACCATCTTTAAGTATCAGGAAATTGCTGCCCAGGGAACATGGACACACTTTCTGTACCAACACACTCCAACCCAGCAAAGAGCTCCAAGCATACCTTGATAATTTCAAATGAGTTAGCTGCACATCCATGTGGTCAAGAACTGGAGGAAGAGAAGATCCATCTGAAGACACCAGCTTGAATTCATTCTGAACTCTGATTAAGCCAAGGTCAGCTATCAAAGCATTGTGTGAAGCTGAAGATTCGGGAATAACTATCACTGGAGCTTTCAAGTTGACATCCATCAAGAGGCGGAAGCTCTTCTTGGCAAAGTCCTTCATGCTGGAAGCAGCTCTCTCTGCTGCCTGCACAGTTACTGCAGTCAGGGCTTCCTGGGCCCTCTGGAAGTTGTTTAAGAAGTTCTGTTGGAAGGTAGGGGGGAAAAAAGGGAGAGTTCCATGAAAACAAATAAGCATCTCAAAAGGAGTCAAGCCCTAGGCAGAATGTGAACTTAAAAAAATAGTACAGTTGTGGTACAAACATCAAACTTCTAACTCAACTAGGCAGGTCTCAAGGGACACAAAGGTTAACATCACACATTAGCTGAGACATTGCCCAAGGGACACAAAGGTTAACATCACACACTAGCTGAGACATGGCTTCACTACATAAGATACTATTAAAACTTGATTTGTCATCCTTCTTTTTTGTCCTTCCATAAAGCAGTGCAATTTAAGTGACATTTTTTGTCCTTCCATAAAGCAGTGCAACTTCAGTGACCCTTCTTCAGCAAAATCCTTCTGTACACCACAAGGCACAGGGCAAAAAAGCTTTGAATGTCAACAAAAGAATTCAAGGCAGTGTCTTACCAAGAGAGACATAAAGAACTTATGTAGGTAAACTATCTGGATGCAGCCCACTTTGAGAGACATCCTGCCATCCACCCTTGACATGTCGGCGTAGGCCTCCCCTGCAGTGGCATCTGGGTACAGCGACACGTGAAACCTGAACACTTCATCTCCCATTATGGAGACAGCCTAGAAGGAGAAGTCCATACAGTTAACACTCCCAGGCACTCATCTGATAGAATCACTGCTTAAGTTATCAAGCAAGAAATATTTCCACAGCTCAAACCCACCAGCAGCACCTGGACACAGAATCACCTACTTCAGTGTGTCTCTTGCCACTTGCTTCTCTATACCCATTGATCTTTAGCCCAAGGTACTCAGAGTGTAACACATCAGTGCAAACATGATTGAAAAGAACTAAATATTAAATGGGAGAATGTTTTGCTTCCCTGAGGTAAAGGAGATTAACCAATAAAATTTTGCTTAGTATTTGGTACGTTGCATCATACTTAGTACTCTAACAACAAATGAACCACAGTGCTGCCATTATGTCCCTAAAGAACTGGGCTTTTCCTTTGTTGACAGTCTGCACATCACCTTTTTGTGGATTGTTTTGGGATCAACATTTGTAATTACAATGTCCTCAAGTCTGGAGAACACTTTGATCTCCTTAGGCCTCACAGCTATGGATGCATCCATTCCTGATTCAAGACAAAAGACAGAAGATAATAAAAGCACTTCAACAAATTTATAAGTGAACACTTTTTTAGAAACTAAACTGCATTTGTTATTACTGAATATAAAGAAAAATAACAGCTTAGAATCAGCTTCTACTGCTTCTGCCAGTGCTGAGCAGTGCACACACTGAAATGGAGGGAAACAACCTATTTCTGGCTACAACCAGCTCCATCTAATACTTTAACAACAACCACCTTACCTTGTATTCTGATGTCTGCAATTCTACAGGTCTGATCACACACCAGAATACTGAATGAATTTAGCTTGGCAGTGAGCTCCAACTCACAGATCTCATCAAGGGCTGCATCACCAGGCACTGGAGAGAAACACAAGAGACATCCAAGAACTTCATTGCGAGTCCATTGTTTAAAACAAAGATTAGATCATTAGTTCTGTGCATGTCTGAACTATTCAGAGAGCAGCCTGCAGTTATTCCCTGAAAGTTATGATGATTGCTAGTCAAGGTGTAAAATTAGTCCTTTATCAAAACAGAACTCTTCTGGCACATGAAGTCACCACCTAACACAGGCAAAAAGCCACCGAGGTGATGTCTGAACACAGTGCACACTACATTGTGTGAAACACTCCTGTGAGAAATGTTCCTGTCTCTATCAAGCCCCAAGGCCAACTGAGGCAAATTAGCTGACAAAGGTTTCTGCAGCAACACTGCAGGGACACCAAATCTAACAGCCACAGCCACTGGAAACTCAATCCCAATTGTTTTAAGATTACAAAACCTTGAATTTCAGAAACAATACAAACATGAATCAGTCACACAGGACCTGGGAAAACATTCTTAAAGAGCTTCTGTGCAAACTATTTCAAGGTTACAAACACCAGGAGTTAGGATAAACAGACAACCCTTCAGTTCACAACTTCTCTTGGCTTCCCCAGAAGAGTATTCATTTCCAGCAATCTAAGTACTGTTAGAGCCTTCAGACTGGAGAGCAACATGGCTGTGCCCCTGAATCTTTGGAAAGGCTGCACACTGCAACACCATTAAATTAAGCCACAGGAAAATTGTCTAGCCTTTTTTTAACCAAGATGGTTCTCTCCCCACCCACAGCTGTGCATGCTTTGCTTTCCCCCCCAGACTGCAACACTGTCATCTGAAATGCTGCCCAGTGCAACTGAGAGTGCTGCTCAGCAACAAGAGCACAGCCCCCCTAGTGCCACATCACCTGGTCTGACAGCACTGCCTTTGTCTGGTCCCTTCATTTGAGGCCTGTGCTCTGATGATTTCTCAGCACTGGAAAGTGCACCTGATGGAACACTGAGGGTCAGAAAACTCAGGATGGAAAGCAAAGCCTCTGTGTGAAGCACTACATCCAAACATGAAAAGATGACCTAAAATGAGGGAAAGGAGACAAAGTAATATTGTTATTTGGTAGCAGTTTATTGCAAAACAACTCCAAGTTACTGCCAGAGAAAGGAGGAAAAAAAAGCGTCTCGATCGATTTCACAAGTATCTGACCCTTCTGTCGCCCTCAGCTCACACCAGCAGAGCTCCAGCACCGCTGAGGGAGCTGTGGGAGGGAAGCTGAAAGCAATGGAACCAGTGATGGTTCATGTGGCTGTGCTTTCTCAGCACACTCTCCTCATTCTGCTGCATTTCACTGGGGACTATCAGGCACTTTGGTGACAACTTCAGAACCAGCTATGAAGGTATTTCAGGAGATATGACACAACAACAACAAAAAAACAAGACACAAAATACACAATCGGAACAGAAAGTACACGAGCAGAACTCCTCTGGCCAACATTACCCAGTGAAACCCAGCAGGAGCCAGCAAAGTCTCCCAGCCCAGAGCAGCTCTAGGGAAGTGCTGGGTCACTCACACACTGAAGGGTCTCAGCTCTCCTGGTGTGGCTGTGCTTTCTCAGCACACTCTCCTCATTCTGCTGCATTTCACTGGGGACTATCGGGCACTTTGGTGACAACTTCAGAACCAGCTATGAAGGTATTTCAGGAGATATGACACAACAACAACAAAAAAACAAGACACAAAATACACAATCGGAACAGAAAGTACACGAGCAGAACTCCTCTGGCCAACATTACCCAGTGAAACCCAGCAGGAGCCAGCAAAGTCTCCCAGCCCAGAGCAGCTCTAGGGAAGTGCTGGGTCACTCACACACTGAAGGGTCCCAGCTCTCCTGGCTCCAAAGCAGTGCAGCCACTCCAAATGCCACACAGGGACAGCAAGAGGCAAGTCTGACTCACCACTGCTGCTCCAAAGGAAACATTTGAAAAGCAGAATGACCTGCTCACCCCAGAAGTCCCTGAAGCCACAGAAACCTGCCCATGGATAGCTGCTCTCAGGGGAAGTGAAAAAGCACTGATTGCACACAAGAGCCCTGAGAATGCTGGTTAGACATTCAGCTCACAGCTCAATTTCACTGTGAGAGAACTTTCAGCCTCTGGAACACAAGGCCTTCCTTTCACTCCCTTCTCAGTGCAGCACTCCAGAAATAAAACACACCCCACAGGCCTCAGTTGAAATTTAGAATGATTTCTAACTAGCTAAAAATGTACAGTTAAAAATATTAATACACTAAACACTTCTGAGAATAATTCTTCCACCTGAATTTGTCTGTGAAGTAGTTTAATATAAAGCAGTAGTTTCTAATGAAGAAAGAGTTTGGTTCTCAGGTTGGTTTTGCTACCTTTTTTCTCTTCAGTGAGAGGAGAACAAGTGAGCAACTAACAGAGCTGTAACCATTGGAGAAGCTTGGTAAGAATTAAATACATCCAGTACTTACATTGATGTTTTGCTTGGTGCTTTTGTAAGTAGTAACAAACTCTGGTCCATCAGCATCAGCCTGCAGGAAAAGAAGACACAGTCAGCTCCTATTGAATAAACCAGTAATTACTGAGAGTCATTAATGATTTTAACTGAACTACTTGAATTCACCACACACACACAAGGATTATTCCAACTGAAAAAGCAAACAAAGGCAAGTGATGAAGTCTGAGCAGCCAAGTTCTCTGACACGAGCATGGAACCACCGGGTGCTCACACCACTCTGCTCAGTGACACTTCACAACACATGTTTGGTCAAAGTTCAACTGGCCAGTGACAACATTTTCTCTGACCCCAATGGATTTAGACTGGACCAATGTATGCTAAACACTTTGTCAGAACAAATCCACTTCTCTCTCTGTGAACGATGCCATTACAGCTAAGAGTGACGAGCAGCTCACTGGTTCCACAGCCTGTCAGACTCCAAGTGTTTGTGCAGCTTTGGAAGGGCACTTTGCTTCTAAAAGAAAAGCTCAAGAGCTCGAGCTACCAACATCCCACTCCTAAAATGCAGCTCTGCCCCTTGAGCAGTGTCACTCAGCACTCACACAGGCCAAGACCATCTCACCTATTGAACTGCACCAAGGTGCTGCTCTGTGCTGCTCAAAGAGAGGCAGCACAAACACTGCCCTTGGCCAGTCATGTCAGTCTTTGCACTGACCTAGGAAACAAGCACTGCATGGAAGCAGTGGGGAATGAAATGAAATGTTAAGATGAAAAAATAGGTGTTTGGGAAAAGGCCTAGGTAAGTTTAAGGTACAAATCCTGCAGGCTAAGGATGGAAGCTTTATTTTACTCCCTGTGTAACCTTGGTGAAAATGCACTGAAACCTTAATGTATTCCATTTTCAGAAGATGTTCATCTGTCTCACTTGAAGAATTAACAATGTAAAGAGGATCTCCTTTGGAGTCTGCAAAGGAAGAAAGAAAAATGTCAAGTATCTCCACCACTTACAAGCTTCACTCCACCTCCCATCTCCATGCCCATTCTCAGTCACATACTGATTATACACTGCTCTTGCTGAAAAAAATCAAAGAAACATCTGTTTGCACTGAGAAACTACAGACTGAGCATCACCTTGTGAAATGCTGCATTGACCTTGTTTCATATAAAACTAGTAAAAGTGAACTCTGCCTTCCCAGTGCTGCTGGAGCTGGTCACAAAGCAGAATCAGCAGCCCATCCCAACACACTGCACAGATACTTCTCACAGCCCATCCCAACACACTGCACAGATACCGCTCAGAAACGACCGTTCCTACTCAAAGTAGGCAACTCCCTCAAATCCATTAACTCCAGCTAACTCTGGCACCAGGAGCCAAACTTGGTGTCACAGAAAACAGATCCATTCCATCTAAACTGCACTGAACATCATCACTAGGAGAATTGGCCTGTGACCTCCTGCCCTTCTTTAGCCCCTCGAGTCACTGGTTTGAGCACTCTGTGCTCCTGCTGCAGAACTGATTGCACACTCTGCTAACTGTGCAGCAGTTTGCTAGAAGACTCACCATTTATTTCAAGGCATCTCAGAGTAATTTTTTTCAGATATGCTGCTGCAGACAGTACATGATTTCTAACTGTGGTTTGGGTTCCAAGCTGGAGCACAGTTAGAACATGCAATGGATCTCTCTTCTTCTGAACCTGCTTCACCAAGGTTACTGAAACCTGGAACATGGAAAGGGAAATCAGTTCACTGTTCCAGTCAGGCTTTCCAGGTCTGGCACACAGTTATAACAGGCATTGCCTCCTCAGCTACACTTGAAAAGTGATCTTCAGACCTTACAAGATCAGCTGGCTAAAGATTTCCCTCAGCCCTGCTCTGTTCCTCTTGGCCAACCAACCAGGCACTTCTTAACTCCTTGGGAAACAGAACAAAACCTGCAAGTCTGTAACTTTGGCCAGAATGACCTTTTGTTGGCCAAGCAGTGTATCTTGGCCTTGTCAAGCTGTGCTTTAGTTTGGCAACCAGTGCTACACACAGAGTCCCAGCATGGAAACAACAGTTCCTACAGATCACACCTGTGTGCAAGGAAGGGCAGGAGGGAACAGAGAGCAACGTGAATCCATCTCTGAAATACTGATGCTGTGCAAACATTTAAGTACACAGACAAGTTATTTTAAGCATTACACTGATTGGAATTTCAAAAACATGAAAAAAACTTCTGTTTATTTTCCCAGTACTTCACTTTCAACCTAACCTTCAGTCTCAGTATCCCTGGGGGAAACGTTCTAGTTGCAGCTGAGCTATTTCAGCTGTTTGCTGCCCAGTGAATCCCACGCAGCACTACGAAGAATTCAGGCCAGGGGAGTGCAGAACATGAAAAGAAGTCTGGATTTCCCTGTCAGATACTGCACAAACACAACCTCACACCTGTACTGAGACCAATGGGAACAGCTGCAGAAACACATGAACACTTTGGGCTCTGGGTTTGTTCTCTCTTTGCTCTTAAGTTAAACTGTGAAAATAAATGGACTCCACAGCCACTGCTCCTAAGGGACAGACTTGAGCACTGAGCTCAGCAACAGGGAGCTGCACAGATGGATAATTACCTCCTTGATTTCAAAATTAAGGAGCATATTGATTACATCCTCACTGAGTGGTTTTTTTCTCTTTTCAGACAGAATTCCTTCTGGAACACACTTATCCTGTGCCAGAACTGATCTCTCAGTGTCTTTGGTTTGACCTGAAACATTCAATAAATTGGTTAGCTTCTCAGATTGCACCATTTGTTCAGCTCAAGGAACACATCCAATTCTTTATTCTTTAGATGACTTACATTCACCTAAGGTAAGTTAGCAGCATTTCCACACACAGCCTTTAACTTTTGAACATGAAAAGGAAATGGAAACATGTTCTGTCAACAAGATGACTCTGACCTTACAATACCTTCCTTGTTCCTTGACAATTTAGCTAACAATTAGCACTTTTGTCCTGTACTATTTCCAGGTTTTTTGCAGTACCAAAGTATGAACACTGTCCTTGCAAACTTACTTTTTTGCAGTACCAAAGTATGAACACTATCCTTGCAAACTTAGAGTTTATGACTCACACACCATATCCTCAAATCTAGACTTGCTTCCCAGGTAACAAATGCTTTTCCTCACTCCTGAAAGCTAACACACTTAGCATTCATGACCAATCCCATCTCTGACCTTCCTTCTGCAGTAATGATTTTGCATCAGTTTGTTTTTCTTCTGCTTCACCAAGGTTTTCCACCAACACTTTGAGAAAGATATTCAAATCCTCTTGACTTAACACAACCTAAAAAAAATTGCACATCACAGTTCTCAGGAAAAATGCATTGTTGTTCCTTAAACTTACCACCTGCTAACAAAGCAGAACATTTCCTGGCAAGAAGTGTTGATTTACAGGTGTTTTGTCAGCAGAATCATCCCCTGAATAACACAATTAAATTCCTTCCAGCACTCCTCGTTAAAGCCTTAGGCCATTAGAGGTTATGACTCCCAAAGTACACCAATACACATTGCAGCCTTCATTTAAGCTACCAATGCTTTTAAGACTTTCCTGACAATAACTTACTACTACATGAAATTTTAATTGCTTTTGCACCCAAGGTGACCTGTTACTGCATAGTACCTAAAACACCACAGAACACAACTATTTTGAAGCCATTCAAGGGTGATGGAAAGGGATGGAGCTGGAGTTAAGGCAAAAATTTAATAAATTTAAATCTCCCTCAAGAAGATTCCATTTTTAAAGCAAAAAAAAAATCTCATTCTATTTTTTCCTCTCAGTGTATGTACACAGCAGTTTGTGTGTTCTATGTATGATGTTTTCAAATCTCTACATTTATATCTGTGGGGTTCCATCCTGTTCCACAGCTGAAACTCACTGCACACCTCCTAGGAATTTGCAGCTTGTTGCCCCTTTGTGTCCTGAAATAACATGAGGGTTGGTTAGTCTCACATGAGGTGTTATCCCAAGCTGAGGGTGGTGAGACCCTGTCCCAGGGTGCCCAGGGAGGCTGTGGCTGCCCCAGCCCTGGCAGTGTTCAGAGCCAGGTTGGATGAACCTTGAGCAATCTGATCTAGTGAGGAGGTGTCCCTGGGCAGGGCAGGGGTTGGGACTAGATGGTCTGTGAGGTCCATTTCAGCCCTTAAATTCTATGGTTCTATGATTCTCAGCACCTTCTCACAAACTTACATTGACTGTCTCCAGGTACCCCGTGAGCTCCAGCCCAGGCACCTCGTGGAACCAAGCTGCAGAGAGGTTCCGTTTCACACACAGGCTGAAATTAATAGGGTGAAGGATCCCAATATCTGCCTCTGACAAATCTGTCTCCATCGTGGTCCTTGAAGCACCGGGGGGAAAAAAAACCAACAAACACACAGCTGGAATGTTAGAATTTGAGTCATGTGTTAGATTTCCAAAGTAAAACCTTAAAATCTCCAGTGTAATACCTCTCTGACCTTGAACAGTTCCCTGAGCAGAACAGTTCCCTATTTTATTACTGACTTCACTGCTCTTACAATAACAGGTTAGGATTTTAACACCACAGATTTGCCACTATCACCAGACACGGTTTCTAAGCAAGTCAGTTAACATCCTGCAGAGCACTAATAGCACCAATTAGCTGAGGCATTACTTAATAAAGTGCACTGTACCTGGACAGCTTCAGCTCTGTCAGCTGCACATCCATTTTGTCAATGACTGGAGGGAGTGAGTCGAACGAGTGAACCTCTGGGGACACCAGGCTGAACTGGTTCTGAACCCTAATCAAGCCAAGATCTATCACTATCACATTGGGGGAAACTGAGGACTGGGGAATGACTAGCACTGGTGCTTTCAAGTGAATGTCCATGGCAAGTCGAAAGCTCCTCTGAGCCAGGTCTTTCACGCTGGTCGCAGCCTTCTCTGCAGCCTGGACTGTAGCGGCACTCAGGGCCTCCTTAGCTGTCTGGAAGTTGTTCAAGAAGGTCTAGAAAAAGCCATTGAAGAGAAATGTAAACATTTTTTTCATCTAGATGACCTTCTCATCTTACATCACTCACAACCAATGCCAATCACCAATTCTGCTGCCTACTGTGTTGGATTTTCCAGGGGGAAAGACCACTCAGTGCCTTCTGTCACCACTTCTACGAGAGGGTCAAAAAAGCACTAACTAACCCACTTCATTTAAACCCATCTCTACTTCTGCTTCCTTCGTTAGCTACAGGCTCCCTGAGCTCATTAGCTGCTGGGGACACACAGAATTTGAAAGCCTCTCCTGCCCTCAGGGCAGACTAGTTCCTGCCCCAGACAGCACTGAAGGACAGAGCCCAGTGGTGCTTCATCCCAAAAGCCAAAGTTAGGGGACTTCAACGTGCAGATATTGACACTGATTGATGTGCAGGTGTTGTTAGAACCTTGCAGAAAAATTTGCCTCTCGAGTTAGCTCGGATGCGTTTGCAATCACCTCAGGATTTTGCCAGGGTGGAGAGAGAAGCAAACACAAACCCCCAACTACCTTAACAGCACCAAGATTTGTCTGCTTCCAAAGCTGAGGGTGGGAAGTGACCCACGTGCACGGAGTGAGTTTTTTGAAATGGCAATCAGTTACAGCTTCCTTACCAAGGATTTTTAACAGCACACATGAAAAGTGAAGCCTTTCCTTTCTCCTTCAGAAACTGAAGGCACCACTTGTATTGAGGGCACAAACATGCAGAAATGTACAAGGGAAATAAGACTTACCAGAAGAGCCACGAGGAACTTGTGAAGGAATACTATCTGAATACAGCCCACTTTCAAAGACACAGCACCATCCACTTTTGACATGTCAGTGTAGGCTTCTCCCTCAGTAGCATGAGGATTTAGTGTCAGAGTGAAACTGAAAACTTCATCTCCTACAATCGACACAGCCTAGAAAGAGAGAAGCAGCACCTACAGCATCAGCAGCTTCTGAAAAGGTACCTCACACAAAGAGCTACACAGACCATCAGCCTGTCAGAGGCACAAGTCAGAGCACTGCTTTTTCAAATCCCTTTACACACCCATTCTTGAAATATGGAAACCATTCCTTACCATGTATCTTATCTGCAAAGACATGTTACAACGAATCAAATGATTTAAAAAGGGTGGAATGTGCATCACATTTCACTTCTATGCACACAAAAGTAACCAACAATCAAGTAAAACTTAAAATCTTGTAGCTGAGTACTTTTTTGTGAAGGGTCCTTGGATCAACATCTGTGACAACGATGTCTTTAAGTCGGGCAAAGAACACAGTGACACTTGGCTGAAGGCAAAGAGAGGAGTCAAGACCTGCAAAGTACAAAAATACAAACACTAGTGTTGCACAGCAGAATGAGCAGTGATTTTCAGGGTGGGACATATGACACCAGGAAGAGTTACTGAGCTTTGAAAATGTGACCACACTACAGCTTTGAACAAAGCACAACAGAAAAATTTCCAATGCAGACACTGTCTCAACATCAGTCACTTCTGAAGAGAACTGAGCTACTACTTATACAAAAATAATCTATCAATACTCCATTTCTTAATAACAAACTACTGAGTGAGGCTATTGAGATTTTCTATCAGGAAAGATGTTACTGTGCTGTATTTCAGTGCAACACTTGAGCATCCAAAGCCTTGTGTGAACACATCACAGGACCCAGAGACAGGCACAAGCCAAAGACTTCAGGGCCTGCACTATACAATCCTGTGTATCACACACTCTGCAACACTCCCAAGAGAGAGCCTGGGCAGCTGTTAGGATAGCACTGACAGCTCAACCTGGAGTGGAACTCCCCACCCTGTCACCCCTAAGAATCACTGACAGTCCCTCTGAGGGGTAAAAAAAATAATAATAACAAAAATCCAGAAAAAAACCAAAAGATGAAACCCAAACAAACCCTAGGGGTTAAAAACCAAAGAAAACAATTTTAAGGGTTTTTTTTAATCCTAAATAATTCAGGTATGCCAGAACAATACCCAAAGTTTAGCACAATATGAAAAGCCACCACAAACAAACTCCTTCAGAGCACAAACCTAATTACCTCAGTGGTAATATAGCACATTTTGCTAGCTGGAGGCCAAAACATTGTGACAGACTAGGTGGTGACTCTGAAATAGAGACTATAAAGCCATCCTCGTGCAGAGAGCAATGAAATCAGTAAAAAAAAGTCAGATACTGCAAATTTATGCCTTAAATATCTTTTAGCCCAATTACTAGCAGTTGCTCTGAAGCTAAACTACTAGAACAGTTGCTACTCAAAGGATTTCATACCTTGTATCTTGATCTCTGCAATGTTCTTTTTCTCATCACAGATATTCAAGCAGAAAGCATCCAGCTTGGCAAAGACCTTGAAGTCAAATACATCCTTGTCCTTGGAAGGTCTAGTCACTAGAAATGAGAGACAGGACCTCTAAGTAATATTTTCACTTCAACTCCTGAGTATACCTGGTGGTTGTTCTGGTCTAGGGACCTTTTTGACATTCAGATGACTTAGTTTTGCTCCTTTCCCTGGCTTGATGGTGTGTAAATCCCATCTTAGAGCAAAACATCTTCCTCAGAAAGCAACTCTGACATGAGTAAAACATCAGCATTTCCTTGTGACCCTGTGTCTGATATCACTCCCACCTAGCACTGACTCCCAGCTGGAACAGTGTGACTTGTTTTAAATTCAGGGCAGTGTTGGGGGGTTTCAGGTTGTCTTGTACTTCCTATTGCAGGATCCTCATGTAGGAAATTTCAGCTTCAAGCTGATAAGAAATGGCAGAAGGTGGCAGCTGCTCCAGGCAGCCAACACCTCTGAGCTCACAGAAATCTCATCTACTCCAATTCAAGTCTAGCTGTGACAAGGCTACAACCACATGAATAGAAATCTCACCTGAAGATACTATTTATGATCATCAACACTGAGCTCCTGGTGTTTTGGAGTCACTCCTGCAGCCTGGTGAGCCACAGTCATAGGAGCTTTCATCTTTAGGCCACACCACAAAGCTAATTGTGTCTCTCTGGGTTTGACTTTTTGGCCAGTGTGCAACAGATACTTTCAGAACCATCATTTGGGCAATAATCACAACTCTACCTTTCTTCACTACAGTGTCATCCTCTTGCCTCTGCTCTGCAGCTGATGTGTCTCCACTGCTTTGGGGGCCTGAAGGACCAACAGCTGCCAGAAAACTGACAGCAGACATTAGAGCCTCTGTGTGCAACAGGAGGTTCAACGAGGAGAAAGTGACCTGGAGAAAACATGAGACTCCTTAGGACAAAACAACAACTCACGTGTTAACACTCTCAGTGTTAAGAGACATGGAGATAGTTAGCACACACAGAGTTTAACAAAATGTACCCACTCAAATGGGCCTGGCTCTGGAAATAGAGCCCAAATGCAATTCTTCCAGACACACAAGTGCCACTGAAGAGCTGCAAGGCAACAGCAACACCTGACAATGTCCAGAAAATGGAGTGCTCCTAATATGAGCACTATCCCATAGGGCCAAGACAGTCCATTCCGGAGTAGTACAACTGCCATCCCCTGCTTTCTGGCAAGAAGGTCCCAGGATTAACTATACTTCCCAGATGAAATCTATAGATGCTCTAAAACTATTAGGTGAGCAGTGAAATATTTCAGTCTTCACACCGAAATATGGCAGACAGATCATGCCACAAAGTTCTACAGAGAGGGATGTACCTATCACATAACACACAGTCCTTGGCACCTCATTTCCAGAATTCCTCAAGACACTCTGTTTCCTTAGATGGAAATCTCTGACTCAAAAACACATCCTTAGTACAACAGTCAGAACTGAAGCAGTTAGGTACTTGCTGTCTAAGACAATAATTTTTAAGAGACCAAATTCTCATTCTAGAGTCCATGACAAAAGCAAAGGAAAGGAACATACAAGAAACTCCTCAGGCATATTCCAGAGTCCCTCTGCCCTCACCCTGGGATGGGGTGGGAATCACTCCAATGGATTTAGACTTGTTATTACATTTAGCCAACAATGTGCTGGTGGTGTGGCACTCCCAGTGCAGATGATCTGACAGGAAAAGGAAAGACTTCCCAACTCCACTGCAGTTTCCTGTTCTGGGCACCTGAACTTCATGATTTCTGACACATCCTTACAGCAGTTTGAATTTTACCCACAGGAGTGAACAGACTAACACACTGCTTGTTGCATGGAAACCCTCATGTCTATTTTTACTCTCTCAGCCTCTCTGCTGCCAGGCTGTGGGGGCAGGAAAACAGGATAGCCAAAAAGCTCTGAATGATTCCTCCATTCTGAACAAACAAACCCAAAGAAAATACGCAATAAAATCTTCAAACACTCACTTGAATCATCTGTTCAGTGCTGTCAAAAGTTGTCTGAAACTGTGGCCCATTTCTGTCAGCCTGAAAATACAAATTTGCATGAAGGTAATATTCATTTCAACCAGTTACAGTATTCTTCAGGGGACACAAAACAATCCAACCAGCTCTGAACAGTAGGTTTAAGGCTATATACAGGCCAGATATTAAGAATATTTAGAAGTGCCTTAAAAACAAATTTTAAAAGCTTTATGTATACCTTGACATATTCCACCTTCAGAAGGTCCAAGCCAGGTTTGTCTGAGGAACTAATGAGATGAATGGGTGTTTTTTTACCTTTAACATAGCACACAAAACAAACAAGAATTAGGGTCATTTCTGTCTTTCAGAGAACCAAAGAATCTGTGCCTGAAAAGCAGAGCCTCATTTTCAATGCCATTTGTTAAAATACATTGCACCACCAAGCATCAATCGCTGATTTCTCTACGCTAAGTCCAAATGGCAAATCTGTACTCCCTTCTCAACCCAGAGACTGAGCTCTAGGCTATTTATTGATTCAATAAGGGTGAGAGTCCAGAACTTATCAGCTGTGCCAAAGGGCCCAAGCACTGCCAAGGGACAGCTCCATATGGAGTGTTGTAACTGCGACACCAGAGCAACCTGTGCATCCCAGGGAGCACAACAGGAGTGTCAGACTAACTGCTCTATGTACACACATTAATATACTTCTCCCCCACTGCTTATTACCTCCAGTTTCATAGTAGTCCAAGTTTATCTTCTTTAAGTAAGATACAGCTGATAAATTGTAGGTTCTGGCAGTAGCTTCTGTCCCAAGGTGCATCACATCAAAGACAAGTACTGTTTCCTCAGTTTTGTTTTGCCTGGTGAGCTCTACTAAAACCTGGAAGAGCACAAAACACACAGCTACACCATCTTCTCACACATAGTGTTCTCACCATTTAAACCAACCACGAGAAAAGGCACAAAGTCAATGTCTTCCCTGCTTTGCTGGAAGTATTCTTTTTATTACAGACTGAAGAGCTTAAAAATAGAAAAAAAGGTCATTGATTGTGATAGATATCAATATAAAAAATACTGTGGGATTTGCTCTTTCCAAGTCACCCACTTGGGTGCAAAGTTCCCACCCCCCAATTATGACTTAGTACTATTTTTTCCTACCAAAAATATTCCAAAAATGGACTTTGTTTTCTTTTTTAATCCATACTTCATTTGTATATATGTATTATGCTTTATTTATATGCATCACATATGTAAGAAACAACTCCTATGCACACCACATATGACCCACTCACACACAGAAATAACTATGAGTATGTTTATGTATGTGAAGTTTTTGTTTGGTGTTTATATTTTTGCATCCACCAATCTGGAGAACTCTGGTATAGGAGTGTTGGATTTGTTTACAAAATATTCTGTATGTAGAAGGTGGAATTCGAATCACACACCTCTTTAATTTCAAACTTCAGCTGAAGATCTGTCAGTTCCTCTGGAGCAGGCTCCGCATCCCTTAGTTCCTCTCCTTTCATTAGTGACCTCTCAGCTGGTTCAGAGCTTTCCTCAAAATCAAAATATTCTTCTTCCGAGTCTAAAGAAACAAAA
Organism: Acanthisitta chloris; assembly: GCF_000695815.1. Taxonomy (NCBI): domain Eukaryota; kingdom Metazoa; phylum Chordata; class Aves; order Passeriformes; family Acanthisittidae; genus Acanthisitta; species Acanthisitta chloris. The sequence goes on along the minus strand of NW_008657706.1, from coordinate 21,026 downwards.
TCACCTGCTCAACAAACTTTTTCCAGAAACAAGGGCAAATATCCCATTCTTTCTTTCTCATTCCAACAGCACTTTTCAACTGCACAAGCAGTTTCAGTCTAAGCTGACAAAGTATCCTTGAGGTCTATCCTGCTCTTACCCATCGGATGAAAAGAGAACATTACAGCCCTAGTAAGGGCAGCACTAGAGTCTGGATGCATCAAGCATTCCAGAACACACATAAGGAAAATCAGTTACAAACAAGTTCCCAAGTTCCACTACAGGAGAGTTTTTATCCAGAACAGCCATGGAAATAAATGTTCAAATCCACAGTGTCAATACAGTCACTTCCCATTTGTTATTCTAGCTCTGCCTTTTCAGAAAAGGGAGAGTTTTGTTGATGCTGAACAGCCAGAACAGCCTAATGCATAGTTTACTTTCCCTTGAAGAGGTTGCTTCTGCATAGTATTAATTATCCAAAAGAGCTGGGTTTGCTTTGCAGAGAAAGCAAGTTTATTACTCTGAGGTACCATCAGTATCCCAATCAAATGTCCTTGTGCCCTTGAAGTTAGACACAATGAACCACACTCATCTCTACTGCTCTTAGATGTCTGGCCATCCCTAACAGTGTGGAAATGTTAGCCATTCCCTAAGTTATGGCCCTCTGCCTTTCAAAGGTCTATCTGTAACTTCTTACCTGAAACTATTTCTGCCAACAACTGTGGTGCACTAAGTAACCCTTTACTGCCATCAGGAATGGTGGGAATAGCTGAGACCTGGAGGGAGGGAGAAGAGAAAAACCCAACAGACTGTTGGTGTAACTTGGTATGTTCTGGTTTTCCTCTGCACAATTCACCTTGCCTCCCCCATGTGCTTTGGAGAGGTCAGTTTTGCCAGTTGCACTGATTAAAGCAGCAGGACAATGACAAAGGCTACACAAGCCTTGTTTGAGTAAGTCCAGCACATCCTGCTGCTAAACCATAATGAAGACACTTTGCCCAGCAGTATCATTTTTATTGCTATTTTCTGTTTTCCTAGTTGCAACCAGCTTACCTTTCTGCTTGGAACTGACACTGAGGACCTCTGAGGCAGCGGAATGCTATCAATCAGATCAAAAATGGCCTTGATTTTCTGGTCAGACAGCCTGACGTGCACCAGGGGAAGTCCTCCTGACACTTTAAACCTTGTGTTCAAAAACAAATTGATGTCAACTCCAAGACAAAACAGCACATACCAATTCTTGACTGAATCCTTACCAACATGTACACTCACACACAAAACTCAGGGCACACTGATCTGCATTCAAACCCCTCCTGGACCCAGGTAAAGCAGCAGTTAGTAACCAGCAGAGGTGACCAGGGAACTATTAGCCCAACCAGGTTTCATAAAGAGGGCCAAGCTACTGCTGTTTCTGAGTCAACACCTTCAGATTATCAAGTGCAACTGAACCTGTATGGAAAATGGAGCTTTCTTTTCCCTAAGGACACAGTAACTAAAACTGAGCCTTTTCAGCATTCGTATATTACCTTGGCATCCTGGTGTCTCTTTCCACCATCGATTTTGCCAGCTGCAGGCGAATATCCATAGGCTGCAAGACGTGCAAAGGGGATGGATGCTGAAAACGAGCCTTCTTCCAGTCTTCACCTACAAAGGCCAAAAATGTACATGAGAAAACATCCCTTGCTTACTGCTTTAACCAGGTATCCTTACATAGTCAAATGGCATCACTAGGGAAGTAAAAAAAACACTTACTAACTGCAGAAACCTAAATGAAGTTAATCAAGTATCTAAGAGCTTTTAATACTCTTTAACATTTAGAAGCCTTAAGCCCAATTCAACACTAAGAGATAGATCTAAACACAGAACCCTAAAAAAAAACCAGAAGGATAGAGAGATACATAGCTAAAAGATACCACAGTAACCTCACATTCTCCTGGTTACACAAACTTAGGCTCAAGTGAAGTATTAAGGCAAATTTAAGCTGCTTTTTTCCTGCACATGATGGAAAACATCATAGTTCTATGCATTTATGTTAGTTGCTAGCACCAAAGTAAAGAGGTGATGCACAAGTCCAAACAAAAAATCAAGCAGCTGCTTGAAGAGAAACTAACCCGTTCTTCCCACAGTTTAATTCCAGACATGTGAAGTATAATCTGTCTCAACTACTGGGTTTGGTTTGTCTTTTTCCTTTAAAAACATATTTATTTGTCACAGGCAGGTATGTCTTTTGACTAACGAGCAGTCGTGTTGCTCTGTTACCTGTTCTTCCAAAAAGAAGTTGGACATTTTTAATTTTCACATCGAACTTGTCATAAGCCTTGTCCATAATCTCCTCTAGAGATGCAGAGCTGGAAGCTTGGCTGCTGCCCTGATTTATGCTGTTCAGCTAAACAGGAGAACAAGACAAGTTAAGTCTAGAACTCATGCACCTGTGCTGTTCATTCCAGTGAAGGTGAGAACGATGATTCAATGGAGTTTAGGATTGACATTTGGACTCTCAGAGAAGATAACCTAAACCATTTCACACTTCCCTTATTCTTGATGAGTAGATTTCTTTCATTACTTTTGTAACACATTTGATTCAAGTTATGCAAAAAGAATTTTTGAATTGGTTTATGATTTTACTGATAGAATACAACTAAAATAAATATTTAATCAGTCAGCTAAATTGAATTAAATTATTGCAATCTTTCAACTTCATAGACTGAATGGAATCAACTTTCAAACTCCAAGAGAAAAACAGACCATCTCTCATCAATAAAAGGGTATCACCTTATAGCTAAGGAATCGAAAGCTCAGGTGTTTAGCTGAAGGAATGAACAATATTAAGTAATAAGCTATTACAATCATGACAACATGAACATGTTTCCTGGGGAGGATTAACTAGTACAAGTATGTAAAAACCAATACCAACTCTGAATATTGATCAAATTGCTGCCCCAAATTTACTGGCTAAGAAAGAGTCAGTTAAGGACACATTGACATGGGTGATCAGCTTTGCCTGCTGAAAGCAAGAGAGCTCAGGTGACAGCTGTGTTCAGAAACAGCACATTTGCTCCCCTTGAGCCACTGACATACCTGAAATGTGCCGAAGTCCAGAATCAGCAAACCTGAATTTTCGTGGTAGAAACCAGTCTGAGGAATCACTAGGTAGGAAGGTTTCAGATGAATCCTCAAGTCAAGGACTTTTCTCATTTCAATGATATGAGCCAATCCTTAATGAAAAGGAAAGCACATGGAACGTGAGATGCTACTCACACCTCAGACAACTGTGCCACTCAACAGGTAAAAAGTTGTCATCTGTCTGAAAGACAAGGCCCCTTGAGTCAAGGCTTACTTTTGTAACACTCCACACTAAGCTCAATGCTCCTTCCAACCAAACACACTAATTCTCCAACTAACCAGCTCAAGGAGAAGTCCCAGTCACCCTGTTTGGCAGCACTCAGAACCTCAGCAGTGTTAGGTAATCATACTGAAACATTTGAACACACTCAAGGGCTCACCTTAGGTGAGACCTGTTATTAGCTCACCTGTAGCAGTTCTTTCCTTGATTTCTTCCAGCTTCATTAACGTGGCTGATGTTAATCTTTCCAGATCCATTCCCTTACTTGTCTGAAAGAATTCTACCATTGCATTGATTGTTCTCTTTGAAAGACAAAAAAAGGAAAGGAAAAAGGGCAAGAATTAGCAATATACGTGGAAGTCACTCAGCAAAAACCCAAAAATACGTGTAGGCAGAAGAAAGAGAATAACAGCAGAGAGAGAGGGTTCAGAAATAGCTGAAAGTTTGGGTTGCTACTCACTGCATCGTATTTTATTTCCACAGGCTGTGACTCAATGGTGAGGCTCTGGTCAGCTGCACTGTCCTCTGGGTTAACATTAAACTCTATCTGAAGCAGAGAAGACTTGCTATCCCCTATGGAAGCCACAAGAGATGGAACAACGTTCTCTTGCCTCAGGCCTGTAACATACCAGTTCTCAAGCTTTGCTTCAACCCTAAAGAAGAGAAATAGTTAAAAACATGAATGTATCTAGGAGAGACAAGCAAGATGAGAAAGCCTTTGATACAGCCAAACGTGCCTATTTTCACAGGACTGACGTGTGACACGTTCAGTGCTCCTGGTGTGCCCTCTGTCCCAGCACAGAAGGCCTCAGATCCTGGTGTGCTGACTAACCTCCCACCCACACAGATGTGCCTGGGCACTGCTGCAGGCAGTGAGCAGCACCCTGAGCAGCTTGGCAGGAGTGTGTCAGCCACAGCACTGCTCACTGCTCAGCCAGCACCTCCCAGAGCTACAGCCAGCACCTCCCAGAGCTACAGCCAGCACCTGGACACGGATTCAACAAAGAGCTACAGGCCATGAAAACTAACAAACCATATCCCCTTCCTCTTTCCACTCTGTCTCTTACCAGGTTATGATTTACAACAGAGTGCAATTACAGAACGCCCACAAGTTTGCACTCAAAATAAGACATATTGCACCACCCAAGAAAAACACTGCAGAAAGCAGAGAAAAGGAGTGTGTGGGGAGATGTTTCGACAGGAGAATACCAGTCCCATTACTTAATGGCTTGTGCTCCTGGGCGCTGTGATATTTTGGTGCTCAGATCAATTATCTGCACTTTCAGAGTTTCTGCTGCATTCTTGTCTTCTTTAATTATGAGAGAAGTGCTTAACAGCTTCAGTGTCACGACATGGGCAACATACTAGTGAGGAGAACAGAGGAAACAGAAATTAGTCATCTTAACACGAGTAACTTTTCAGAACTCCTCCTTTCAACAAAGACTGAAATGTGCTTTTCAAGTTATTCCAGGCAACTAAGATTACAAACATATCTCTATGTAGGAAGACAAGCAGAAAATCTTCACTTTATCCAACCCCTGTCATTCATTTTTTTAAAAAAAACACAGTGCAGTTCAACAAATGCAAAGCAAATAGAGTCTGTGCCTCTGTGCAGGATGCAGGAAATGTTTTTAACTGTGACACACCCAGCTAAACTACGTTCAGTGGAGAACCAGCTAGATCAACCCAAAGCTCACTCATCCCATGAAACAGCTGCATCTCAGAGGACACAGCTTGCCTTGACTGTTCTGACTGCTGAATGTCACTTCTTGGCCTTGGCAAGAAAGGGCTTTGGCCTCTCACCATATGGACCATTTTATGACTGTGACAGCCAGAAACTTCAGAAGAAACAAATATACTATTTCCTATCTCAGCCTCTTCAGGGTCCTGAGAGAGATGAAAGCACCTTTGCACTTCATTTGTCCACATTAAAATAGGAAGTTTTTCTAAACAGGTAAGCAAGGAAAAGGTGAAACAAACTAAAAAAGGCACTGGACACTCTTTGGGCTGTATCTCTCTTTTGCTGGCAGTTTGCTCTTATTCCTTTGCCAAAAGATATGTCACAGGTTGGATTTTTTTTCATTTTAAGCTTTCTTTTGTACAGTAGAAAAAACAATACTCTGACTGAAATGTGCTGTTATTAAGCAGCAGGACACACATTTATAACCATCCCCATGAGAAGCTGCTTACCTGCTTTGGCAAGGAAAGGTGATGGGAACTGTCACTGTAGCCAATAGCAGTGAAAAGCTTAGCTTTCTCCTCAGGTGTCATCAGTTCATCAATAGCTAAAACCAAACACCAACAGAACTTGCATTTCAATAAATCACTATCAGCACTTTCCCTCACACTGATTTTCTACTGTGCTCAAGTTCTGCTAATACATTTCCTTGAGTCTTCATTTCACACTCAGGGCCAGGAGGTAAAACAATTTCCACAGAGCAATCCTCATCTGTGGTGCTACCTCTGCAGCACAGAAGGCAACAGAAGTTTTATTGCAAGAGTGCCCATAATTCCCAATGATGAAAACAGCTTTGAGGAGCTTTAGCAGAACAAACACCATGTTCTCTCCTTCTGCATCAAGGAAGCAAAACAGGCCCCAACTTTCTTCCCAATGGGTATAAAAGTCTCTACAGAAGTTAGTGCATTACAATCCACACTTACTTTCAGGAACAAGTGGTTCTTCATCTTCTTTTTTCCTAGATTCTCTTTTACCCCAGAAACCACCAAACCATCCTCCACCTTTTTTTTCTGCCTCAGAGGCTTTCTTCTTCAGCAATTTTTGTCCTGATCTTATTGTCTACAAACCAGACATTAAAACACATTGGACAGAAGACAGAATTAACAGAATTACCATTGGATTTTTTCCACAGTCATAATGCCTGTCTGTTTGCAGTTGAACACACACTGAACTGATGCACAGCAACACCACAGCACGAGGCATTAAGAGCACGTTGACTTTTCAGACAGACACATGTAGGTTACTTGTCTTTTGGGCATTTTTTTCTACACATTTCACAGACTACATAAAGGCAAGAACTACACAAAGAGACAGTATGGAAGAGAACACAAAAAGCAATTACACCCCTTAAATCCAGCAGTAACAAACCTGAGGTCTGATCCTGTACCACTGGAAAGCTTTGAAAGTTTTACATTTTTACAATTTAAGGCATTGAAATTTTTTTCACTTGTGCTCAGGCTTTTATTTTGTGTTTCAAAAACCAAGTTCTGACCACAAACACCTCAAATAAGGAACACATGATCATTTTTTCATCTTAGCAGTGCACACATTCCACACGTGCAGACAAACACTGAGGCTACATCGGCTTGAACAATTACATGATGCAATTAGGGAGGTCAATTTTCAGGTTAGCAGAGTAACTCCAAGTAGCTTCTCCAAGTTGGGATTGCTTTCCAGCCTGAAAATTGATTGCCCCTTGCCCTGGAAGGACAGGAAACTTGCCTTTCCACCTGCCTATCTTATCCTGCTCATCAGCACCATTTTTTAAGCAGCTATGATGACAAAACCATCCTATTTGAAGTGTCACGATATTATAGAACAAAAGGATGTCTTACCTCAACTTGTGCTTGTTGTCTTGCTAAGACTATATTGAATACATCGAGTTTTCTTTCTAGATCCTGTATTGAATACATCGAGTTTTCTTTCTAGGTCCTGTAAAAATGTATGATTAAATCAATTGCCTCTCAAACACATTTAGGAAAGACTCTCCACTATAAATTCTCTGCTAGCTCCTTTGGATTTACTCTCCAATTTCTAGACCTGCTCCTTTCTTTCACAGGTATATCCCCCCCCAAGAACTTCACTTCAAGACTAAATATGATGTTAGGCAGGCTAATTTTTTTCCTAAACCAGATCACTCTTGCACTGCATTAAATGCATCCAGGCTCATCCAATCCTCAGGCAAAGAGTGTTTATTTAAATGGCATTTTACTACAATTCTATTTCTTTCTTTCCAAAACACCTTACACTGAACTTCTGATTAAAATGTATTTGCATAAACTTCTTGTGCTCTTGCAAAACCATCTGCCTGGATTAGTTAAGTGTATTTAAAGACTTATTTCACAGAGGGACCAAAACATAGTTTCCCCAAGGAGAACAAACTCATACCTGAATTTGCCTCTGTGTTTCTTCTGACAGTTTGCTCTGTGTCAGCTTGTTCTTGTACATGTTTTTGTAACTCTTCAGGACCTGCCTGTGTTCTTTTATGTTACTCCATGACCACATTCGTGCATGTCTCCTGATGTGAACTTCAAGAACACTGTCACCTGCATATTTCCACCTGCAAGAATCCCACACTTGTGAACAACTTCCCACTTCATCTGTGCATCAAAACTAACAAATTGCAGACGTAGTTCATTAACATGCAAACACTTCGTTTCCCACTTGTGATTGGAGTAACTTGGCTTATAAAAATTTTCATGGTTTCAACAGTATCTCCAAAAAATGGACTGAGGGTTTACATTTGATACCTGAAGAACTACAGATCTTCGTTCTTTACTGACTTCTGCATGAATGCAAATTTGGGCTGTAGTTGCATTAAGTACACTTAAACAGGCTGACAATCAGCATCACTTAGGACTTAGAGAAAAGCCACAAAATGCCTGCCAGTTCCAAGCTTTATAAACTACAGCTGACCTACATGTTTCCCTTGTGTGACATTTGCTAATTGTTTTCTTTAGTCTTTCCAAAATTCCATTCTAACCTGCAGAGAGAGCATCAGCATTTTGTTTAGATTTTGAGCACTTTAGCTTAGCAAGTGAGACTTTCATCACTTGGATCTTTCATGTGGCCTCTCCTGCAGCCTCCTCCACTTGGCTAAGCAAAGCACTGTGAAAGTTAGAATGGCACATGCAATCTAGTTTCACAACTACATTTCACCACCGAGGAGAATGAAGAGACTGGAGAGGACTCCAGCACCTCCCAGAGAATGCAGGAAGGTGCCCAGCTTACCACTGCCTGGCATTTTGATGGAGACACACACTCGGCCTGAATCTCCTGTACGGGACATTGCGCACCATGTAATCTATGGACTCCAGGAGGTCTATCATGCTGAGGTACTAAACACAGGAGAACAACCATTAGCAGTGGTTCAGGTTTTCTGTGCACACAGTGCTTAAACTGCATGTGTGCCTTGATCCTCAGGATTCCTCCAGCTGCACAGCAAGTCAAGCAGATGCATTTCCATGAGCATGTACCACTCTGAGATCAGGAAGAGCTAAAAGCTATCTGCCAAACTACCTGTAAATGATCTGTCACATCACTGGGGAGCTACCTAAATCAGGTCTTGGATCTTCAACAGGTTGTGTGGCCAAACCCAGCATGTTCCATCCACCCCCACCCTCGCTTGTAGTTTGGAATCTCTACAGTTATAACACTGCTCAGAGTTTAATAGCATCAGGGCTACTCATGATTCCATGCTCTGTGTGAAAGGAATGCTACTGGGAGGGCTAAACACAGAGCAGGTGGTCCCCAGAGGGTTCACAGCTAAGACTGTCAGAGTACCAGGAAATGACTGTTACACAAAGGGGAAAGGATCCTACCCTTTTCCCACAGGTACTCACACACACTAAACTGTTCACAGTTTAGACATTCTCCTTGTACATAAGCATAGAATACCCAAAGAACATTTTCCAATGAAAAAAACCCTACAGTTCATCACCAACTGCAATAGGTGATAAAAATCCCAAACAAACTAACCTGTGGCTTAGTGAATTCAATGACAATTCTCTGTACTTCCACATTACAATCAAACTTGGGGGTTTTCAGCTCTACCTCCGCATAGGGGTTGATGTACAGCCTTGCAGAGGCTGACACTGGTCTGAAAACTTCAAGAGAAAAAAAACAAGATGGATTTTGCATTTACAATCGAAGTATGGGAAGCAATCTTGAGGTACTTATTTACACTGCCTGTTAGCTCAACCACTTCGTAGTGATGTGTCTGCTCAACAACCACAGAATCAGATGCAATTCCCCCCACCAATGAAGACAGCCCCACAGAAGACAAAAAGCCCACGAGCCCTCACATGTTTCAGTATGTTTAGGGCTTTGTCAAGTTAGTATGGGCATGTCTGCACAACCAGGTCAGGCTGCTGTACACCAGCACACTTTGAGCAGTCTGTACTCATTCCTTACTTACTGTACTGGTAGTCTTCAGGCTGGTGACCACTACATGGAATTCCTCTTTTCAGCTGATCCTGCAAAGGAATGTGACAGCGTCCAAAAACTGCTGAACATTTCTTCTTTACAGCTCTCTAAGCTCTGAGTAAACCAACTTAAGGTCACATGTATTTTGCAAGAGCCTCCTGACCCTAAGGAGAAATCTAACCTAGCTGGAGCACTTCAGAGGGAAGGGCCTAAACACACCAGATTGAAAGCAATTCTAAGTTTCTCATATAAAGTGGAATGTTAGTATAGTTTTTATCCAACTCCTAAATCTTGCAGTAAGTGTGTGCTAATTCAGAAACAGAGCTCGTATGTACATTCAGACACGCAGAACAACAGAGCAAGCACTTGTTTTTAAACCCCTTGTAGGCAGCAGAGTATTCACACTCTGCACTCCCTCATCTCAGCACATAAGGAGAGCACCTGAGCCTTCGGTATCCTGCAGGTACCAGAGGAATTAAAAGGCAGAAAAAAAGTCAGGAAAACAACTGGACAGCCCAAGAAGCCTGAGAAATATGCTAAAACTGAGACTTCACCAGAAGTTATTAGCTAAGGACAGTGCAATGGATCACAACTGGCCCTAAGTGTGAGGAGTGAGGTGGAAATCAGTGGGCAGCAGTTCTGAGTACCACGAGAGCTGTAGAAAATAGTACAGTTTAATGCATTTTCTCCTGCCTTACCAGTATTTGCTCACGGGAGCCGTGGTAATACATCTCACTGTGTATGTTCCAGTAAGCACTGAGGCTGTCCAGGCACAGAAGCTGCACAGGAAACAAAACATACAAACCAATATTTGAAATCAGTTTCCATGCAGACTTGCTGTGCAATGCATTCAATGAGGGATCAGCATTCACTTCTCAGGGAAATGATTCAAACCATGGAGTCTAAAGTTGGGCCTTACATAACACTAGTTATTAGTGCTCTACTTGTGCTGAAACATACATTAACAAAACCAGCAGAATTCATGAGGTAAACTACTTTTCCAACTTTACTTAGAACCCCAAATTACTACTCTCCAAGATAATTGCTTTCCTGACTTGTGTAGGAAAAAAACCCAGAACACATTACCTTGTATATTATTTTTGCCGCTTCGTTCAGAATAGAAGGTTTCCAGTTCTCGTTCGTTGTCTAAAAGTTTAAAGTGACAAAAGCAATTTTGTGCATCTTGGTTAACATATTTGTGGTTTTATCCTACACTTGCAATCAAAAAATGCACCATTTTGGTGCTACCTGATCACAAGAGCCAGTTTCTCTAGGCTGCATACACACAACTCAAAATAAAGTACAAAGATGTGTCTTCTCCTACCCATAAAATCCTCAATAACTAAGGCAAACAGAGGTTAGCTGGATTTCTCTCTCCCCATTTCTCAAAAGGCCTGACCAAGTATCACCGTCTTTATCATCATGATGGAATGTTGGTCATAAGCTGAGCCAGGGCAGAGTCAGATTGGGTGTGAGGAGAAATGTTTTCCCTGTTGTGGTGTTGAGGCCCTGGGATATTGCCCAGGGAGGTGGTGCAGTCACCATCCCTGGAGGTGTTTCAGAGGTGTCTGATGTGGCACTGGAGGATCTGGGTTAGGGTTTGGGGGTTCCAGCAGTGACAGGTTAAGGGTTGGCCTTGATGACCTTTGAGGTCTCCTCCAACCCTGATGGTTCTCTAATCCTGACTTACTAGGCCTGGAAATAACCTGCCTTATGGCAATAAGCACATTGAGTTTTAAAGATCATTCTGATCATTAGAACACATCACCAGCCTCAGCAAGTGTGATGCTCCTCAATCCTCTCCCCTTCTGCTTGCAAAAACTGCAAGTACTATTTGTATGAATAAAAGACATTTGCATGTCTTTGCTTCCAGCTCCATGCACAAACTGTTACTTTATCTTCTTCACACGTTACTTTTCCTCTGTGCTGCTCCCAAGGCAGTAAGTGGCAAACATCAGCACACACACATTACCAGTAAGCTCAGCTCGCCCAATGTCATCCCCAAGGAAATTGGACACTGTGGGTCTGTGACCTACAGAAATAGAAAAAGAGCAGATATTTATGTTCCTTGCTGCAAACAGATCTATCATTTAAAGTCGACTGAAATCCTGAACTGTGCTGAATATAGTTACTCTAGCTGAAACTTTCTTGGAACCTCCTAAGATGGGCCAAAACTGCTCTGGCTGTCGTGTAAAGACTTAGGACTCCAATTCAAAAATGAAAATTCACTTCTGGCTTCTAACATTTTCATACAGAAAAGAACTAAGGACTACAGAGTGCCACACCTCAGTCCACTCTATCGTTCTCTGACTTCCAGTCCTCTGACTGGTTTACCTTCACTGCCTCGGAAACAGTCCCAGAAGGGGCTTGAGAGACACTTTGTTATCCAATGCTTTCTTTTACATTCAATTATCTCACCACAAACTGCTTTATCATTTTCCTAAAGGAGGCTGGAGCTAGACTAGAATAATACCAGTTTGGTTCCTATGAACATGCTCGTTTATCAGTTAAGTGTTTTCAACAATTTGCCTTCAGCCTCATCTGTTAACCAAACAGTTTCTGCCATTCTGGACTCTACCAGGGACACTGGAAAACTCTGTACATCTCCTGCACACACTTGTAAGATGTGAGAACTGCCACCACCCACACTCAGTGAGCAAGGCAGCACTGAACAAGGGAAAAGAGAAAAATATCTATTTCAGATATCCATATTTCTGGCATTCAGCTATGTCTGGGGGACTTTACTTCTAAAGGTGCAGGAGAAAGTACCACAACTTTCCCAAGGTGGCAGGTACCAGCTCCTCTCTGTGGAAGAGACAGTCAGGACTGCTTTGAAGTCCAATTTAAAATGAAGAGAGTATGTTCCAGTTACTTACATCGTCTTCATATCTAACATGAATGCCTGTGATTTTGACTTGCACATTTTTTATAACTTGAGTTGCAAGCTTTTCTAGGAAAGTATCCTTCTTCTCCTCCTTGGGTTTGTCTGGAACAAGAATTTTTAACGAGTCAGCACTCAGTGGAGTAATTTGCATCTCGAATTTAATCACACCAACAGCTACAGCAGAGTAAATTTAATGTTTATTCTAACTTAACATTTAAGTTTTCATTCATTTAGATTCCATGTTTGCATTTTTTTCCTTTTCTGCACATCCATATGCTGAAGATGTGATGTTAGCTGCCTGTGCACAACACAACCATGAGAAAACACATGTCTAAGTTTCAGCCACAGCAGTTTAGCTTACAACAATATACTTCTCCCCACTCTTGCCAAGGTAAAAGGTTCTCTCTTCAAAGTCCCCAAGTGACTAACTAGGGATTTCAACATGCCAATAAGACAGAGTGTAATTCAGCACAAAGTACCCCAGGTGAGGAAGGTACTTGCACAAGAGGTTGGTTCATCAGAGCCTTTCACACAGCACTGCCTGAGGAAGCTCAAGAGCTGGGGGAGCACAAATGCCAACCAACAGCCACTCTGAAATATTCCACACTGGACTTACACTGTGACCAGTTCAGGTAGGTCCATCCCAGCCCAGGCCATGTCACACAGGACACTCCAACTCCTGCAGCACAAGGTGGGGCAGCAGGAACTGCAGACCCACAGCAGCTCAGCATCCCACCCCAACAAATGTACCCACGCCAAGGCAAGGAGAGCTACTGCCAACCCCTCACTGCTGCGTTACAGGGACATCTGGCCACAAAACAGGGGCAGGTTTTTTAAAGGCTTTGAGAGAGGTTCAGGAAATCTGTTTAAACACGAAAAGACTTTGCTACTGAACATGATATTACACAATTTTAGCCAAGAGAGCATTTGATTTCAATTAAATACACATCAGCCAGGAATTCAGAAGAAACTAAAACACGGTGTCACTTTCACACACAATTCACATTGCCTCCTACTAATTATTTCTTCACAACTCCCACTCCCTATTAGCAGAAATCAACACAATACTGACTAAAAAAAACAGGCAAAGTCCTTATCAGAGCTTCATGGCCTTCAAGTGCAAGCAGGCAGCCCATTATTTTCCAGACAGATGCAGCTACCAGCAGCACTGTCAGTCTGATACCTTCCAAAGCTTATCTTGAGTCCCCACAAAGTTCTCTCTCCAGCTGCAAGTCTACATGTGCTGCAGCTTCCCCCAAGAACAAATGTGTAACAACAGAACCACATGGAACAAGGCAACCCACTCAGTCACACTCTCACACTGCCAACCTGCAGTGTGATGGTCCTCGTGGGGAAAAACTCCAGTTCATGGCTGTTAAAATATGGCCTGACACTCTATTAGCTATTGAGAACACTGAGCTAAAAGGTGATGAAAAACACTGTTCACTGCCATGGCAGCAATATCAGACCTGCTTTACCTGTGCCTGACTCTGACAAAAATCCAACAGATGTGTCTGCTGTGTGCAGAGCCTCACAGTGAAGTGCCACCACTCAGCCCAACAAATGTGTGCACTGCTGCTGGAGATGCCACAGACAGCTCAAGCTGAAGAAACAGGCACAACTATCCAAGTACAGAGAAATAAGGACCCTCTCCAGTCTCACTGCAGCTACAGAATGGATAAACACCAAAAAAAAACCTCTCTCTAACTTATATTCTCGTGCAAACAGGACAGAAAAGGTATCACTGGATGGACAGCCAAGACAACACAAAGCTAATCAAAACAGAAAGCAAAAAGAAGCCTTAAAATATGTTAAAAGTCATAACTGTTACCCACCTTTTGAGTGATCATGACCTTTAAAGGGTCTCTTAAAATGCTTTTTGTACTTTTTACGCTTACGTCCTTTTTCAGTGCAAGCAATTTTTTGGGAAAAGGATAAAATGCAAGTTAGTAAAGCAGAAATGTAAGAAAGCATAAGAAAATCTGGGAGAAAGTTTAGCTTGTCTAAAAGCACAGTGCCTTAGGGAGGGCTCATTAAAGGCTTTACAAGAATTTCACATCTGTTAAACAAGCAATCAGCTACTTCTCACAGCACAACACACAAGTTCAGAAGAGGCTTCTACCATACAGGTACATAACTCTCAGGCTAAGATATTTGAGACGTATGTGAAAACCCAAAGATCACTTTTCAATATGATTCTCAGGGTGATCAACAGTATGGTAGGAAAGCAATTAGAAAGAACAATTGCAGCAACTGCAGAACAGGCATTAAAAAATGATGACTAAAAGCTTTACATTAATTAAATTATTTACACACAAATTATGAGCCACACCAGCACAGCCATTCCATTAATTAATAATGCTCCTGTTTTGCCACGATTCTAAAGAAAATCAGTTTGGTGAGGGGCACTGTTTCCTTCCTCTCTCTGGCCACACAGGGGCAAAGAGCTCATAACTGAGCTGCCTGTGCTTATCTTCACGAGGCTGTAGCATGAGAAGGGTGTACCCACTGAAGTAACAAGGAGGCACAGAAACCAGTGTGCTGTGGGAACCAGTGGATGCAACCTGCAGGTCTGTTCAAACAAAGGAGGAGAAACTGCCTGCCAAGATTTCCATGTCTTGCAGGTAAGGTGATCACTCTACAGGTAATAAAAAACTATGGCAAATAGAAATGTTCTCTTTTACACAGTTTCCTTAACAGTACAAGTAACCCTCTATAGCTGATGTTTTAACAGGACAGCTTTCTTCACTGACTACTCAATTTGTAGGCCTCAGGCTCTCACTCTCGTGTAGGACAAAACTAAGACAACGTGATTTTCCTCTGGATTACCCTCACCCATTCCTATGGAGAAACCAAGTGTGTTTTTTCAGCTCATTCTAAACATGTGCTCAGACAAAAGCCCACTCAGTAAGTCTGGCTCAGTGTCAACTTCTGAAAATCTCCTTTGAGAAGATAAAAACACAACAGGCACAACAGAGCAACAGCTCCTCTGAGTTTCAGTGGAAGCTGTTTACTTGCCTGATCTGAGGGCAATCCAAACAAACAGAACCAGAGGAAAGCAAGCTCAGGCCTCCAACCTGTCTGCCTGTGGCTTCAAGACAGCCTGAACTTCCATTACCTTAAGCCCAGACACTTTGAGGGTAACTACCCTCTACTCTCAAAACAGCTACAGACAGTGTTGAAAAACTACAGTAAAATATTGTCATTGCTCTATAACATACCTGAGTTCCACATAACTGATGGAAATCTTCTCAAAGAGCCAATTAAAAGAGGACTAGTCCCAAGACTCCACTTGAATCCACATGAGAAGCAAGGGTTGTTTTCTCACTCCTACATCTGGCTGCTTTGGAGCAGGTGCTTTGCAAAACCTGAACTGCATATTCATCATGCACAGTGTAACTAACCATGCATACCCACCAGGCTTGGTGTCCTTGTAAACCAGACTCTCCAGCCCATGCAAGGAGCCTTGTGAATGAAGGCCTTGGTCCACACGGCAGCAAAGAACCAGAAAAAATGCACTTGGTTTAAAAGAAGGAAATCAACTCCTGATTTAATGCTAAGTTCACAAAACTTGTACAGCTCATTAGTATTTCCACTGCAGTATGTGACAGTCAAAGTCACTTCAGAATATCCAGTTTCAAAGATTACCCACACGGGCAAGCAAGACATGACAATCAAACTGTCTTTTCCAAGTGTTCTGAGCATCATTTCACTTTCAGTAACTTTTCCAAGGCAAATGACTTGCAGCATTACAGGTAACCTAGAAGTGCACCCTAAGGACCATTGTACCAGCCAACAAACAGGTCTCACCTCAGACCAAAACTTCAGTGCTAACTTTTTCCTCCAACACATGTAGTTACCTGTCATTGGTTCTGAGCTTGGCTTCTGTCCAAACAAGCCTAACTTATACCTTCATTTTACCAAGGGTACTTGTTATGACAATACAAACAAAAACCTGCACCACCACAAATCAGGTTAACTGGGCTGAAATGATCAATTGTTTTAACCTGTATTTGAGAGCTTAACATTTTTTATGACCTAGAGCAAATGTTTACTTAAAGTTTCTTATGTTCAATTGTTTTCTTGTGTCGTGAATTATTTCCTGCTCAAGAGAGTCTCATGTCTCAAACCAACCCAGACTCAGCACTTCACAAAAGGACAGCAGAAACTGAAACAAAAGCATGATCAGAGTCCAACTTTACATGCCCCTTAAAGATTCCTTTCAGCACAGAACATGCACCTCTAAAACACAAGTTAAACACACAGTTCACCATTATCGAAGCCTAAAGCAAGATAACATCAGCCTCATGCAATGTATTTGCTGCAGTTGGTCCTGTTCCTGTTCCTCTTTAGGGGGAAAAAAAAAGAACCAAGAAGACAAAGCAGATTATCAAATTCCCATTTCCCAGGAAGCTGACCAGATAAGTGAATGGCAGACACAGAAAGAACATTTCTTTCAAGCTTCAGAGGAAAAAGTCTTTTCAAAGCACTGAGGTAAGATTAGCTAGTCACTTGAAAAACCAAAACTGAAGTCAATCACAAATCAGGACTTTTCTTTCACAGCACAGCCTAAGTCCTCAAATTCCAGGGGAGATTTGCATTACTGACTCAGTACCTTTCTCCGCCGCTTTCTGCAAGGCTTCCTCGATTCTTGCCAGCTCCTTCTGTTTGTTATCCTGCAAGTACTTTTCTTCCTTCTCTGCATCATATTTAACACCTGTAAGACAGGTTGGGACAGCTTTAACCCTAAATTTCAAGGCATTTAAATGCACTTTCAAGCACTGCACACCAATACAACACTGTGTTGCAAACCCCTCTGCTTGAGTCCAAGGCTGTGCCAGGTTTCACTGCTGATCACCACAACAGCCCCCAAAACTCTGACTTTTAACCAGTAAGGCTCAACAGGATCACCCAATAATGAGGCATCACTTCACAAGAGACTTTCTGTGGAAATTCAGACCCTTAGTGTGGCCTGTGCAATACAAAACAGGTTTGTAAGTTCTACTGAACACTTATTTGATGCTCTAGAAACCTGCAGGTTTTCTCTACATACCAAAGGTTCTGATTTCAGAGAAAACTAATCAAGTCCTCTAAGCCTCCTCCCTCTCCCCCAAAACAGTACTAATGGAGTTACCACTGTCTGCTGCTGCCAGTTGGAACAGATAAACTCTATCGTGCAACAGCCAAAGTTCTGAACCATGCCAGAAAACTGGATTCAGGATAAGCACATTTTAGAGGAAACTTGGCTGTTGAATTCAGCCTGGAATGGAGACAGCCAAGGAGCTCCATAAAAGCAAGAGGTGCTGTGTTCTTCTACCCTTCTACTGACTTGCCAGCATTTGCCTAGAAATGTCCCTGAGGGCACAGAACGCAATGAAGGCAACTGAGATGAACTACTCTCATTTACAGGGCACCCTGAGATTTTTTTCTCTCCATTATCTAACTGCTGCTGAGGACTTTACATACTTGTTCCAGGAACTATCAGAAGATACAAGCCTTCTAGAGTTGCCACAACTGCCTCGCCATAGAGATTCTTCCAAGGAATCTTCAGAGTCAGTTTATCTAAACAAAGCAGATAGAGTTACAGCAAAACAAAAATCTACTGTGCTCAGTCCAAACAACACATCAGGCATTGAGGAGCATCAGCCCTTTATCTTGGTGTCCTAAAGCCCTCAGAGGGTAAGGACACACCATATGGGCCGAAACATTTCATAAAGGCCTTGAAGTGATAACAGACATGCAGAGCAAACATAAGCCATAGTTTTAAGCAAAAAGTTGCAGTCTGAGTCAGACTAGTTCATATCAAAACCCAAGATCATGACTGGAGCCCAATTAACTGGGACCAACGTGATTTTCCCAGGGAAGCAGAAGAGGAAATACAACACACATGCATCTCCAATAGATGTTCCATGTGAAAAAGCAATGCTAATCACCAGGGAAAGGAACTCTGAAGAAGTCCATCTAACTAAGGGTTCCCAAACCTTTTGCATATTTGCCAGTTTCAGGGATCTCACTGAAATTCTTCACAGTCCTAATGAGTCCTTTAAAGAGCCACACAGACTCTGTGGATACCAAACAGTTCCCTTGACCACTGGTGTGTCCAGGCAGAACCTCTCAGACATGCTTTTCACACCAGCCCCTGAGGCTACCCAAGCAGGGTTTGCAGACAACATCCAGGGCAGTCAGGCTCAGTCTCTGTGCTCGTTTCAACACTGAGCACAATCATGCTAAAGAAAGCTTAATAAAATGATGACTCCAGGGGCAGGACTGACCTGACAGCCTGCACGAAAATCTCCATTTCAGTCCTTGCACTGGAGCTAAAACTTACCTATCTGACCAACTTTTACTCTAAAAGGTACATCCACTTCACTCTGTAAATGAAAAAATAACACATTAAACAGGATCCTAAAGATAAGTTAGTTTACATAGCAGAATTATTAACTTCTGTTAAAAATATAGTCCCAGAACTGAAGTTCCAGAACAGAAACAGTTCTCCATATGGCTGAGATTTCATTATTCAGCAACACTCACAGGAACTCAGATCCATGAGTATGTTTGGGCTTGCACAGAGCAGTTACAAATTTCTGGCAATTCCCTCCTACAAGTATGACAATGCCTCACTCCAAAGGTTACTAAAAAGTAAAGTTTTATCTAGACACAAGAATTTAATTTCACATTTTTATTAGTTTGCCATGTAGGTCTTTTCTTTTAGATAACAGCACTTAGTACACACAAACATCCAAAGTCTCACTAACAAAACTGAGAAGTTCCTTACAAAACACCTGACAAACATCAAGAACAAGACAGGCTCATGAAGATAAGAAACATGTGACAAGTATGACCATCTATTAAAACCTCATGGATATCTCTCTTACACAGCGTAAAGCAAAACCAGGAATATAACCACGGGAATATCAGAAATATAAAGAGAGACAAAGTAAAGAGGAAGCAGAAGCAACTAAGTAAGATTTAAAAAACATTTAATACATGAACCATAACTGTCTTCCACTTAAGTGTTCTTTTCAAATATATTAACCACAACTCCAAGACCTAAGGAGAAGTCTTGATCTCAATGACTGTAAAAAGTAAACCCATTTTTCCAGATGAGACAGATTCTAACCACTTCTGTCTTCCCATGTACTAGAAAACAACCTTTGCCACCACTTCTTGAACAACTTAAAACATTGAACAGAGCTGCCCAAAACACCACTGAGCTGACTCTGCATGAGCTGAAGCCCACACTTTGACTGAGGTCTCACAAACTTCTGTTTTAATTAAAAGCTCTTTGACTACGGAAAAAAAGAGCAGTAAAAGTATTTCCTCATCTCCCTTTTCCTAGAGGCTTTTCTTACATTTGAAAGTACTGCATCTACATACAGAAACCAAAAGCTACTTCTTTGCTGTTGGAAAACCTTAAGAGGAAAACAAAAGCAATGCAGACAGCAGCAACCAGGCAAACCAGGGGGGGGAAAAAAAAAAATCAAGAAAAAGTGGGACCTTATCACATTCCTTTAATCCTCTGTTGTTCCTGAAGGTGTGGCTACTTCTCTAAAAATGCTGTTCAGTACTGACCTTCCTTTAGCTCCTTTTGCATGGAGATCTACCACACTGCAGTCGCAAAGCAGTCACAAACATGCTCTGCTTTTAGTTCTTCCACCTGTCCTAGCCCACTCTCAGCTCTGCTCAGCCACACATGACTCTGCATTTCTCCAAGTCAGAGCTGCTGGAACCCTCAGCAGCCACAGCAAGAAGGAAAGGCATGCACACAGCACACAGCACTTCCTTCCTTACCTACCAGATTCTGAAGATATTTGTAGCAAGAGCTTTAAAGTACAAAAAAAGTTACGAGGAATGGACGAAAAGGGCAAGTATTTCAAAATATGGAACTGCAGAACATGGAAGAGAAACCAGTGCTCAGGTCCTGCAGACACAACGTGCTGGCAGTTCACAGAATTGTAGCAGCTCACTTTAGTGCAGTCTGAACCACTCAAAACACTGGAGTGAGGCTCTCTCAATAACACAGCTGTTCATTGGCTCAGTTAACATGCAAATTAACATTTGTTTTTCCAGACCAGAATATGGGTACTTAAAGCAAGTAACTTCTTGTTTTTCAACCACAGCTTTTCTTTCTCTGTCCCAGTAACACAAGCAAAACTAGAAGCAGTGAACCAAGAACTCACTTCCCCCAACCAATAAAAAAGGACACCGTGGGTCCTTTTGTGGACTACAGGAAACAACACTGCCTCTGATGAATTAAGGTTTACAGCCACACAAACAAGTCTGAAGTTATCAGAATACTTACTAATGCGTTCTCCTTTATCTGCAAATTATCAAGAGCCACATTACCTGTTTGGAAAAGAGAGAAACACAGTGACTTCAACTACTGTGTCAGTCAGCACAAGGAGCACAACCTCCACCCTCCCAAATAAGGAATAAAGACCCTTATTGCAGCCACAGCACAGCACAACAAACAGTCTCATTCCTAAAAGCCACTAATCCCTGATTATAAGCAAAACCTCATTCAGAAGAGATTACAACTATCAGCAACTCAGATGCCTCCACCTTTCCACTCCTCCATACACCCCCAAAACAACAGCAAACCTTTTCCATTACCCACTCCCTGGTGCACAACAATCACAACTAGGAAAAATTGCACC
>NW_008657705.1:0-6058 GCF_000695815.1 Acanthisitta chloris | reverse complement strand
TGGATGGTATAGAATAAGGGGTGGATAGTGTCCTGGTTCTGACCATGACCAGGTTAACTTTTGCATCAGCCAGGAGGGGCACACTAGGACCCTTGGGTTATTCTATCCCACCTCATGGCATGCAGAGGGGACAGAGGGGTGTGTGGGCACCCTTTTTCCAGCTCCGGTTCAGTGGTGCGTAGAGTGTGCTGTCAGGTAGCACCAGGTTCTGCATGGTGAGCAGTCATGTGTGTCGTTCACCTGTTTTGTACACTGTTATTAATACAGTTGCTCCTGTTCATTTTCTTACTTCATTGCTGGTTTTTAGTAAATTGTTCTTATCTCAATCCATGATCTTTACCTTTTGTGCCTCCAGTTATCCTCTCCATTCTGCCACAGGGGGAGGGAGTGGGGAAGTGAGTGAGCAGTGCATGGTCTGGGGTGTTTCAGTGGGAACACTAAATTGGGGAATACCATTCTTAAACCATGACATATGGGATGTGATCCTGTTGGGGCAGGAGAGGCATACAGTTCCCTACTCTTGTCTCAAATAGGTTGTAATGTTAAGAGGAGGGAAGGGGATGGGGAAAGATGGGTCTGTATGTCTGGAGGACATGTGCTTGATATGCAGTTAGTTAGCAAGTCCAGTGGGACCATGGAGGAGCTCCTCATTCTGGTCCTTGGTGGAGATACTGTGCCCCCACTGACACAAAGGACCTTAGCTGCTCAAAGATGTCCTCCTATAATTCCCATGTATTATGAGGAATTATATATTCCCATATATTATATGGATGTGATTTATCAACACCTATGCCAAACCCTTTGACCCCACAGGGTCAGGCAGCAGAAGGCAAAGGCATGCATGAACAATAATGCTGAAGATGGGAAACAGAAACCTCCTTGTATATGTTGGAAGTATTTAGCTACTTGGGGCCATCAGATGTTTTATGTGTTCTTCAGGCTTGCAGCAGTGTCGGGGATCATAAAATCATAGAATACCAGGTTGTAAGGGACTTCAAGGATCATCTGGTCCAACCTTTCTTGGCAAACAAGCCTGTTTCATTCATCAAAACTCAAATACATTAAAAAACAAAACTCTTGTCTTTGCAGATAGAGTTCTCTGTATGTGTTCAAGGCTAGGTTGGATGTGGCTTTGAGCAACCTGGTCTAGTGGAAGGTGTCCCTGAGCATGGCAGAGGGGTTGGAATGAGATGATCTTTAATGTTTCTTCCAATTCAAACCACTCCTATTCTATGATTCTACGATTTTTCTTCATGTGTTTTCTCTCTTGGTTCCTCACAGAGTGGTCACAGCCCCATCACAGCCAGGGATGCCACAAGATTTGACACTTCCCTTTGCATTCAAGCACACTCAAATGATTTATCTGGGATTTCTGAGGCAATGTCTGTGTGTGGATATTTCCCAAGGAGAGCAGGACTTGCTGAGCTCAGGGCCAGAAGGGACAGTCTCCTCTGATGCCCTTACACAGTCCAAAGGACCACATCCAGTAATCCCCATACAATGTCCACCATTTTGTTTAAGGCTTAGCACACTGTTTTAGAAACCTCTATTAAATACATCCCAAGAAAGAAACAACTTTGATTAGAGAATCCAGATGATGAGGAATCCACCACAGCCCCAGGTCCTTAATAATAACCCTTAATTCTCTTTGCTGCTAAATGCTTGCACCTAAATTCATCCAGCTTTCATATCCTGCTATGCATCCCTGTATTTCTTGATAATTTCTTGTCAATTATAATCACTGTGTCCTGGAAAGAATGAATAGAAGATTTATTCAGGGCTGTCTTTGTAGCTAAGTTCAGCCCTTTCTGAAGTCCCTAGAAGAATACCTTACTTAGGAGAGGGGACCAGACTTTTTTTAAAAAAAAACTGAAGAAAATTTCCCCACAATTTATAGCATGACTCTGGCAATATTTGGTGCCTTTCCTTACAACTTACTAGAATCCAAAAATGGATCAAATTAAGAAAGGATTTTACCTGGTGGGATTGCTAAGTGCTCCATAAATGCTCAGAACTTGGACAGGAGAGAAAAGTTGGACTAGATGATCACTGTAGATCCCTTCCAACTGAACAATTCTATTTTAGAATCATAGACTCATACAATGGTTTCGGTTTGAAGTGGCTTCAAGATCATCTAGTTCCAACCTCCCTGCCATGGGCAGAGATACTTTCCACTGGACCAGTTTGCTCAAAGCTCCATCCAGCTTGGCCTTGAACACTTCTAGGGATGGGGCAGCTTCTCTGGGCAACCTGTGCCAGTCAGTGTCTCACCACCCTCACACTCAAGAATTTCTTCCCAGTATCTAATCTAATCTAATCCTGCCATCTTTCAGTTTGAAGCCATTCCCCCTTGTCTTATTGCTCCATGTCCTTGTCAAAAGTCCCTCTCCAGCTCTCTTGTAGGCCCCCTAATGATGAAGGCTCCTGGTGATACTAATGTCCTTGGGAATTGTCAGCCCAGTATCCTGGAAGCCATCCTCCAGGCACAGAGCTTCTCCTGTCTCCTCCAGTCAGCACAATGGAATGGTTTGAGGTGCTAAAGCACATATTCAGCGTGCAGTGTGATATGCTTATGAACTGCTGAGGCTCTGAGGCAGAACCTTCCCACCATCCTGTAGACACAGAGAGCCCCAGGTACTGCTTTTTAATGGGTGTTGTAAATGCCTCAGTTCCCATTCTAGGTGTTAGTCATGGTGTGGAGATCAAATGAGGGCATCTATAATATGTCTATATTCTGTGCCAGCATGGTTAATATACACCTGCTCTGCTCTGATTCCTGAAGGCCACAGCATGATAAAGTACCTTCCATACACCTGGCATGCTTGTGGTTTGATATGGTTATCTCTTTTTTTCTCCTATCAAAAGCAAGAGCGTGTCAAGTCCTTTTCTTCTAACAGCTTTTGCATTAAGCAGGGAATGAAAATGTTTCTCTTTCCTCCCCAGTTACCTTACTGAGGAGGCAAAGGGGTCTAAACTGGGGTACCAGCCCGCAGCAGCTGCTGAGGAAGGGAGGGGAAGACTTCAGCTGGGCATATTTTTACCAAAGGAATGTGATAAGAAGCAAAGCCCACGTGAAGATAAGCTTGTTTGTTTTATTAGCAGACCAAGGATAAATCCTGGGCTCTTGTCATTGCTCAGCCTGACCTGCTGGCATGTGGAAACCACAAGTGTATGTGATTGCGGACTATAATTTCAGTGTGAAAATGCCCAGTGGGGAAAAGAGGATGAAAGACAGGTGCTCTGAGACATCACATCTCCCTGGTGGAGGTAGGTGTGGGAGTTCTTCTCCTTGAAGGAATGGAGTCTGAGCAACCCTGATGGTTTCTCCATTGACTATAATGTATAAACTATACTTATCTGACAAAAATATATATATGTTCCAAGCTCACCCATGCTTGATGGGTGCTGGAGTGCTATTTGCTGCCAACCCTCTGTCCCGTTTGGAGTAGTTCTGCTGGTAGGTGGAGATGAGAGAGGATTTGGAGGGAAAGGGAGGATCTCTATACCAGCAGGTGAGTGAAGGCCAGGAAAGGTATCATTAGAAGATGCATGGGAGATAACAGAGGGTGCAGGAAGGTGAATGAAGAGGACATGGGCTCCCAGGAGCAGGAGAAGCAAGAACCTGGGCTGCTGGTATCAGTAGGCATGTGGTGAAAGTCTCCTTGGTGGGCTCCGTGCTTTTCTCCACCAGATCCTGGAGTAACCCAAGGTCAGGCAAGGAAGCTGCCAACACCCTGAAGGAGATGAGGCACAAGACTGTAACACCGAGAGACACTTCTCATTTTCCCAAAGAGGACTTTGTCCTGAGGACCAGAGACAGATGTTCAAGGAGTCCTTCTCAGTCCTTGCTAATCTGGGGCTGCTGGCAGCTCTACAAATTCTGGTGGTGATTTACACCTGGTGAAAGCTGACTCACAAAGTACTTTGCCAACAGGGTAAGTAGAACTGTACCCATTTCAGAGGAGAAAAACTGAAGCTGAGAATTGAAGGCTTTCATCTATCGTCACCAGTGGCAGAGCCCAGCTCATTCAAACCCAAGCCCATTGAGCCATGTTGACTTCCTACCAGCCATGTGGTGGTACTGGCCTCAGCTTTGGTAGAGCCAGCTCTTATGGTGCAGCCATCATAGCTCAGTGTGGTGCCCAGCCTGCTCTCTTCAGCCTTGTTTCTATTGAAAAGTGTACCCAGAACCTGAGTTTTCCAGCTTGTCTAAGGCATGACTTTCCTTCAAAACCTCTTAGTCTCCTTCTTGCTCTTATGTCATTCCAGGTAGTTTTTGGGGGCTATAGCTTGCTTAAAAGTCAATGGTGTCAATAAAATTGCTTGTATGGAATATAATACTAAGTGATGAAATGGCCAAGTCATAGACTCATAGAATCCTAGTATGGTTTAGGTTGGAAGGGACCTTTAAAGGCCATCTAGTCCAACCTCCTTGCAATGAGCAGGGACATCTTCCACTAGATCAGGTTGCTCTGAGCCCCATTCAACCTGGCCTTGAATGTTTCCAGGGATGTGGCATCCACCACCTCTCTGGACAGCCTGTACCAGTGTCTCACCACCCTCATCATAAAGTATTTCTTCCTTGTATCTAGTCTGAATCTCCTCTATTTTAGTGTAAAACCATTACCCATTGTCCTATCACAACAGACCCTACTAAAAAGTCTGTCCCCATCTTTCTTCTAAGCCCACTTTAAGTATTGAAAGGCTGCAATAAGATCTCCCCAGAGAATCAAACTGGAAGAGTGTTTTGCGGTCGTCCTCCATCCAGCACCCTGGATTTTTCACAGCCCTCACCCAGTGAAATTCCCCTGTTTCTTCTCCCACCCCACCAATTAGCAATTCCCTCCCGCTACATGCCTCTAAGCAGCATCACAATCCTCTGATGCAATTAATATCCACAATAAGGGATTATGGAAAAAATCCCACTTGCAACCAGAGGAAGAGAGAGATTCCTGGGTTACTGGAATATTTCCTGTCTGGCTGTGCCTCTGCAAAATGCGCTTATCAATGTTTAATTTGAATTTGTTCTCCAGCAAACCCAGAGTTATTGATGCCCCTGTCAGAGATGCCTTCTGTCACTCTGCAGAGGCATCTGACAGGATCTGCCTTGCCTGGTGTGGAAGGACATCCTTCATCACCCATCCCAAGTCCTTGTGATGCCTCTGCCAGCTCTCAGCCCGGCTTCCTCATCAGCTTGACCTTTGCAAATGCTCATGTGTTTCCTTGGGACTAGAACCATGGCAATCCTTTAAATTGGTAATTTGTTCTTACCTGGGTAATCATACTTTGTATTTCTAAGGCCTCTTTAATCCAAAGATGTAGCCATGAGTTAAATCAGGAGAGGAAAGTAATGAGTTATGTACAGGTAGTCTCATTATTACACAAAATATGGGAAATTAGGGTCATAATTTTAAGCAACATGAAAGGTCAAGGAGAAAATCCAAATGTTCTAAGTTGCATCTTCTCACCTGTAGTAAGGAAAGCGGCATCAGAGCTGGATTTCAATTCATCTGCAGCAAAGCAATCTTCATAAACCCAGCTCTCCAGGAGCCTTGGACTCATCCTGTTTCAGGCCCCTGCCAAATACCAGTGAATTTAGACTTGATTTGAAAACAGACTTGGCACCGATCACTGCACTGGATATAAATGCCCTTCTAAAAATAACTGAGAAGTGGCGGAAGGAGCCTGTCCACACACTTGGCATTTCAAAACCAGCTTCTCCTCCTGCCATAGCCAAGCGTTGTTTCAGCTGTGGGCGCTCTGCTCTGAAATTTGATTTATATATAGATAGGAGAGAGTCTTGACAGCTTTGTGCTGTTTCTTTTGCCACAAATGTCCTGGCTGGCCACATTCACACCCCATCACCTCAGTTTCTCTCTAGGTTTGCAGCCAGGATATCTCACCTCGTAAGAATTGGATGGAGGAGGAACTGCTGGAGCCCCACATCCAATGCTGCCAGACCTTCAGGCATGGACAGACATCTCTGTACTCAAGAAGGAGGGCAAAGCCATGATTATACCATGGTTATGTAAAGAGAAGAGTATAAAATATATCCATC
>NW_008657704.1:430-10468 GCF_000695815.1 Acanthisitta chloris | reverse complement strand
ATCAGGAGTGGGAGCAGTAGTAGGATCAGGAGTGGGAATGGGATCAGGATCGGGAGTGGAATTGTGAGTAGGATCTGGAGCAGGAGTAGTAGTGGGAGTGGGAGTAGGATCAGGAGTGGGATCGGGATCGGGAGTGTGAGTAGGGTCAGGAGCAGTAGTGGGAGTGTTCCTGGCCCTGGGATGAGGGCAGCTGGGAGCCCTCGAACAAAGCTTGTGGCCTGGAGTGTGTCTCAGGTATAAAATGACCATGGTGTAAGGAACCAAACCTTTGGTGCAGAATTACAGCCCACGAGCAGTGTGTTTCTGCTGCTCTGGAGGACACAGAATTACTGAATCAATCCGGTTGGAAAAGATCTCGGAGATCATCGAGTCCAACCCGTGACCTAACACTACCATGTGAACTATACCATGGCGTTAAGTGTCATGTCCAGTGTCTCCTAAACACCTCTAGGGATGGTGACTCCACCACCTCCATAGGCAGCACATTCCGGTGTCTAATCAGCCTTTCTGGGAAGAAATTCTTCCTAATGTCTAACCTAAACCTTTCCTGGCACAGCTTCAGACATGCTCAGGCTGAGCCCTTGCTGTGCAGGCTATACAGTTATCCATCTTCTGGATCACTGCCCTGTGCTGGAGGAGCAGGAGGAGCCTCTGGGCTGTATTTTGACCTGTGCTGTTGATGTGTACAGCAACTTTCTGCTCTCTTGAGTGTCATTGTAAAGCAAGTGTGACTTTAATGATATGCAAGAGATGTTTTAACCTGCAGGTTCAGTAACAAGTGCCATTGTGCAGGTGTTGGGATGTAAAAATGGGAGACAAAAGCCAAAGTGTGATTATTTTAGTTGGGACAGTTAAATAACATTGTAGAATTTAAACTAAAACCTGTGTGAGAACATGAATCTCTCAACAGCACCAGAGATACATCTAGCTTTGGAAGAAAATGACGTGCAGTTGACCTCCTGTTTTCTAGCAGTAAGTTAAATATTGTTGATTGAATGTTTTTTATATGCATTCAGACAGGTAAGGTAATATTAGCTTTAAAAGGGAGAACCAGTGTGAGTTAAAGCAGAGTTTGAGTGGCTTTAGTCCACTGAAAATTTATAGGTCTGAGCATAAAGCCACAGCTTAATTTATGAGTCTGAGCACAAAGCCACAGCTAAAACTTCTTTTATTATGTTTGCACAAAATCCTAGTGTATACTCAACTAGAATATGAGTAAGTAAGGGACAACGGAAACTAAATGTACCTTTATTAAAAAAACCTAACAAAATTCCTGATTTTTCTTTTTATTCTGTGTAGTTCTTGAGTTTGAACATGTTTATCTTGAAAACCTGCCATCTGCCTCGATGTATGAACGCAGCTACATGCACAGAGATGTCATTACACATGTAGCATGCACTAAGTAAGTACCTTTTTCCATGGTCTCTCGTTGTCAGAGATGTATTTTTTTGTATATGCTCAGAAGTTTTCTTTGTAGAAGTTTAGTAATCAGAATTTTAGGGGTTGGAATGGACCTTATAGATCATCTAGTCCCAACCCCCTGCCCTGGGCAGGGACACCTCCCACCAGAGCAGGTTGCTCAAGGCTTCATCCAACCTGGCCAGGGTTGGGGCAGCCACAGCCTCCCTGGGCAACCTGTGTTGGTGTGAGAAAGTTGTCGTGTTCTGAGGTGGTATTTTAAGGGTTTTGTTTTTGAATACTAAGTGCAAAGGAAAGGCTTCCTTAGAAGTAAGATAAAAATTGTTTATAGAGACTAAAAGAGGGTCTTAAAATCCTTATAGAAATGTGCAGTATATACAGGAATAAGATCAGGTGAACTGCCTCTGAGTGAGACGTGATTCAGCAGAACTTCATAGATCACCCAGAGATAAATATTAACTACTGTGAAACCAGACCTAAAATAGGAGTTATGTTTGCTTAAAAAGGATACTGTTATTTCTTTCTTCAATTCAGGCTGTTGAGTCTTCAGAGATTAATCCATAATGCACTAAAATGCCTGTTTGCTTTCCTAGAAGTGACAGTACCACTCAGTCAGGTTCTCACAGTAATTTCTTGAAAGCTCGTTCTCTACACAGTGTTAATTACTGACCAGTGTGAGAAAGTGCATAATGTGTGTATCTCTTCCATTGGTTCTGTTTTTGTTTTGTAAATGTAGGACAGATTTCATTATAACAGCCAGTCACGATGGACATGTGAAGTTCTGGAAAAAAATAGAAGAAGGGATTGAGTTTGTTAAACACTTCCGAAGTCACCTGGGTGAGAAGTCGCTTTTCCTTTTCTAAAGGGCTTGACTTTCCTTCACCCTTGCTCTTTGTTATTTGAAGGGGGAGTGCAAGTAAGGAGAGTTGTTCTG
Source organism: Acanthisitta chloris (assembly GCF_000695815.1). Taxonomy (NCBI): domain Eukaryota; kingdom Metazoa; phylum Chordata; class Aves; order Passeriformes; family Acanthisittidae; genus Acanthisitta; species Acanthisitta chloris. The sequence goes on along the minus strand of NW_008657704.1, from coordinate 8,115 downwards.
GGATTGGTTTAATGCAGCCGAGGGGTAAATGATATCTACCTAACTTCCTTCATTCCTCTGTCCTGTTGAGATTTGTTCCCAAACTGCAGGAGGAATGGGGTGAGAATAAATGTGGGTCTCTGCCTGCACAGATTCCCTGTGTCCTTGGCATTGCCTTGTGCCCTGCCTGTGGGGGGAATATCTGGGACATAAGTGAACAAGGTACATAACAGGGTCCGTAAAATTCAGAGAAGTTTAAAAATATATTACTTTAAATAAGGTACCTTCATCCCTTACCTTTTGTGTTGTTCTGGAAAATAGGGGGTTATTTTCATCTGGAATTACTGTAACTGTGGAGTCAATTCTGCAGCAATGTTATGATTATCAGCTGAATTGCAATTAAGAACAATTTTAACCTAATTTTCTGAGCTAATAAGTATGAGCTCTTGTACACTGTGTAAGCATTAAACAGGCTGGATGGAAATGAGGTTCTCTGGTATTAGAAATTGTGCCTGAAGGAACAAAACTGTTTATTATGCAGAGTGTTACAGTAAGGAAAATATAGTAGTTAGTAGAAGTGCTGTTTCCTTTCAGACTTACAAGAAATGTTATGGTAGGTTCTTGGTCTCTGCTATCAGCTTCTCATTATATACAGAAGCAAAAACTACAAAGAAAAATAAATACTGTGAGAAATTTTTGGAAGGCTCATTTGCAGAGTGATTCTGAGTCTTGTGTGTGCTAGTAGCAGGACTGTGATGGTCTGGGGAGTTCTGCTTTTACTCTTAAGAGATGCAAGCTGAAGAGTATGCAAAGTTCACCACATCATAATGTTCTCAGTTCTCCAAATCCAACATTTTAAATTAAAATAATTGCCATTATAATATCTTATTTATGTATATGCTAAGTAGTTCATTGTCACATACCTGAGTCTAAACACTGATAGGATACAAAGTGTAGTTTTGTGGTGTTTTCAGAATATTTTTACTAAAGTCATGCAGTTTTTTAAAGTAAAAATGGTGTCAAAACAGCTGCAAAACAGATTGAAACCTCTGTAGGTTTTTTTTCATGTGTAATACTGAAATGAAAGGTGTCCTTTTCCATTTGTTAATAACATGTTAACTGTGTTAACAGGTGTTATTGAGAGTATTGCTGTTAGTTCAGAGGGAGCTTTATTCTGTTCAGTTGGAGATGACAAAGCAATGAAGGTGTTTGATGTAGTCAACTTTGACATGATCAACATGCTGAAACTTGGGTAAGTTACTTAGTTCTTGGAAATGTTTGTTTGGGATTATAAATGGGGTTATTTTGCTAAGAGGTAAGTCATTAATTTGGGAGTTTTAAGGGTTTTTTTCCCCCCCAGTCAGATGAAGCTGAGTAAATTGTATTGTCTGAAATGAATCCAGTGGCTGGAGACAGCCTGACTGAATAGAAAAGACTGTGACTGTCTGGAGCAGTACATGAGAGGAATAGGACGGGCACTTTCCCCAGTCTCAGATATTATGGACAAAGATGTGGTATATTGCAAAAGTTTTAGCTAATTTGTTTCTGTTATTTGGCACTGAATTTCAGAGTTATAGTTCATTGATATTTCCATTAGAGAAAGGATTTGGCCTGTATGTATTGTCTTACTTGTTGTCATAGGGATACAAATTTCAGTCTGCTATGAACAATGTAATTGTTTTCCTGAGTCTTGCTCTTGTAGCATTATCTGTAGTTACACAGGATGTAGCTAAAGGATCTGGGAGAAATAGGAATGGATGTTACTGGAATTGTAACACTACCAGAGGAAAACAAGCCCTACACTGTTACAAGGGTGGGTTCGGAGCATTGGAGGATCAATGAGTGCTGCACCAAGAATGGTAGAAATAGTGGAAGAGTTGCAGTTGTCTTCATTTCTACTGAAGCATTAATCACTTGTTAAAGGAAGAGAAACACTACTGAGTTAGAGATGTTGAGTAGTAATCATTAATACCCATGTGCTATTTATCTGCTTTTCATCCTTATTCTTTTGCACCTGCTTTTTACTTCTGCTGTCACAGCCTCTTCATAAAGCAGTATGGAAGCAATAGGAATTGGCTGAGCCGTCCACTTGGAAAAGCTTGGCTGTCCCATGTTGAACTTTAGCAAGACAGATATTAGCAGGACTAGTTCAAATATTCAGATGAGATGTTAGGACAAATTTTTTTCCCTGTGAGGGTGTTCAGGCATTGGAATATTGCCCGGGGAAATGGTGGGGTCACCATGCCTGGAAGTGTTTAAGAGGCATATGTATCTGGTATTGGAGGATAGGGTTTAGGGTTTAGGGGTTGCAGCGGTGACAGGTTAGTGGTTGGACTCAGTGGTCTTCAAGGTCTCCTCCAACCTTGATGGTTCTATGATTCTATGACCCTACTACTAGTAAATAGGGTTTAAAATTTGCTCCTGATATTTGACTTCACGTTTACAGCATAGCTAAGTAACACCATTCCTTTATTTTTTCCTATTTATTTTCTCCTCCACTCTTTGTTGCAGGTACCACCCTGGTCAGTGTGAGTGGGTGTATTGCCCCGGCGATGCCATATCTTCTGTTGCAACATCTGAGAAGAGTACAGGGAAAATATTCATCTATGATGGACGAGGAAATAACCAGCCACTCCATGTTTTTGATAAACTCCACACATCCTCCCTCACCCAGATAAAGCTGAACCCTGTCTTCAAAGTGGTGGTGTCCTCTGACAAGTCGGGAATGATGGAGTACTGGACTGGTACTCCTCACGAATATAAATTTCCCAAGAATGTGAACTGGGAGTATAAGACAGATACTGATCTCTATGAATTTGCTAAATGCAAGGCTTACCCATCCAGCATAAGCTTTTCACCTGATGGCAAGAAAATGGCCACTCTTGGCTCTGACAGAAAAGTCAGGATTTTCCGGTTCTTGACGGGGAAGCTCATGAGAGTCTTTGATGAATCTCTGAGTGTGAGTTTTGTCTTGTTTCTCTTGCTTTGAGATACTTTCTTGCTTGTTCTTTGCTACTTTCTCTTGCTTTCTGCTTACTTGGATGTGTTTGCTGGCACATTTACATACGTTATTATTTGTTCATAAAGCTGATCTTCCTTCCTATATTTTTCTTGCAGTAAAAGTCTTCCATGTTGTCGTCATTGCCTCTTACATTGCTTTGCCCCAAAAAGAATTCTTACTGATTTATTTAATTTAATTATTATTTAATTACACAGTGAAACAAAGATGTTGATTTTCATCTGTGTTTTCATACTGCTAGGTTGCATCTTACTAGGAGGCAGTTATGGAAAATGCCCTATTTCAAGTAACATCTTCATAGTGAATTAAATTTGTCACCTTCTAAGAAATTTGTTAGACAGCTGACCACTTTGCTTTGCTTAAGCCTAGTCCTACACATGCCTATTGCATCATTAAAGTAAAGGGAGTATTACTTGTATTCATTTAAACTCTCCAGTTCAGTTTGAGTGGAGTAGTTTCACATGAATTCTGTGTTTTGTCATCATGTGGATCAGTATTGCTGGATAAAAAGTGTAAAATGCATTTTTTTCTTTTTTCTCTGTAGATGTTTACTGAACTTCAGCAGATGAGGCAGCAACTGCCAGACATGGAGTTTGGCCGACGCATGGCAGTGGAGCGTGAGCTGGAGAAAGTGGATGCAGTAAGATTAATCAATATCATTTTTGATGAAACTGGACACTTCGTTCTCTATGGAACAATGTTGGGCATTAAGGTCATAAATGTAGAGACTAACAGGTGAGTCCCAGTGACACACACTGACAGTATATTTCTGTTTCAGTGTCTGTATTCAGTCAAATTTAAGTTTAAAACTTGATGCGAAACTGTTGGATGCGAGAAAAATTTTTTCCCTGTGAGGGTGGTGAGACACTGGCACAGGTTGCCCAGGGAGGCTGTGGCTGCCCCAACCCTGGCAGTGTTCAAAGCCAGGCTGGATGAGGCCTTGAGCAACCTGATCTAGTGAGGAGGTGTCCCTGCTCATGGCAGAGGGTTGGGACTGGATGATCTGTAAGGTCCATTCCAGCCTCTCAGCATTCTATGATTCTATGACTCAGTTAATCAGAGATTAGTTGATTACACATTTTCAATACACATGTGCTTGCCACGTTTTCTCCTCATTTTACTGAGATTTAATCTGCAGCAACTCCTTGCAGAGCATGGGATTATTTTATCTACAGTCTAGTGTAAGGCTCCCAAATAACAGTAAAAATTGAGATGTCTACAGTCATAGAATCATAGAAGTGCAGAATTGCAGGGACATCTCCTACCAGACCAGATTGCTCAAGGTTTTATCCAACCTGGCTTTGAACGCTATGGGATGGGATAATGTAGTGTAATTGTGGATATTAAGTTGGGAGTTTAGTTTAGGAGGCTGAATAGTAAATTAGGTAGCAAGTTTGCACAGAAAAACATCATAGAAACGATTAGTGAATAATTATTTTGATGGGATTTTGGAATTTTTCTCTGAGTCTTGCACTCAGAAAGGAGACATTCTGTGGCTGTGGGCAGCTGACAGTGGTTAACTTCTCTTTGCATCTTGTGCTTCAGGTGTAGTCGTATCTTGGGAAAACAGGAGAACATCAGAATGATGCAGCTGGCTTTGTTCCAAGGAGTGGCAAAGAAACACCGTGCTGCCATCACTATAGAGATGAAAGCATCTGAAAATCCTGTTCTCCAGAATATCCAGGCGGATCCCACAGTAATCTGCACGGCTTTTAAAAAAAACAGGTTTTACATGGTGCGTGTGGTTTCTCTTTGAACAGCTCCATTCTTGTGCTGATGTTTTCTCTGCATTATTTTTTGTTTTTCTCCTTGCACCCTTCTAGTGCTTTTTTTGTCTTGAGTATTTGCAAACACACCTTTTCCGAGGAGTCCCTTTACATTGCAAGTATATTCTGTAATTTTTGGCTTGAACTGTCTATACATTAACTAGAAACAGCTGTAATTTTATCACTATTGCTCAAGCAGTTAAATAAACAGGGCTGGTTTGGCTGTCTAAATTTTTATTCCCCAAGAAGATTATATCCTCTTGTTCTAGTTGAAAGAAAAAAAATTAAATAAGAATACTTAACCAGATCTTATAAAGAAACAGTGGTTAACTGTGTGTATAAACAGCATTGTAGAAAAGAACTTCAGAGCAGCATCAGGACTCGGTAGGACTAAGGACATTATAGGCAACCAAGAAAGACGAGTCATCTTGCTGTTCACAGTTTTTCAGGTGAGATGCAATGAATAAGCCAAACAGACAAGCAGTTCCAGAGGAGTTAGTAGTTGATCTGAGGGGTGACAGCCATAGAGGTTAGGGATTGACTAGTCTGTCCATCTTGAGTTAAATTTGCTGGTTTCCTTTAGTTTTGTATTAATGCAGTATTGGAATGAGAGGATTTAGTCTGACTTTGTGGTGCATCTGAAAACTTTTGGCATGAAACCTGCCAGTTTTGCCTGAGTGTAACAAAACAACTTGATATTTTCCACCACTTCTTAAAGAAAAGGGACTGAACTATCACGGACTTCCTGTTGAAAAGGGGAGGAAGCGTAAGGATAACAGATTATAAAATGTTACTTGGATTGTATGTGGTTGTACTGGACTTCGTGACTGTGGAAACTCTGGTAACACACAACATTGAGATGCAGGGATATACTGTCTGTAGATTCTCCCCCTACATTTCAAATCCAGCTGGGTGTTTAGCAGGTTGAATAATGACATTGATGTCTTGGGTGCAGAGCAGTGTGTAAGTTAAGGGGGAAAAAGAGAAAACCAAACATTTAACCTTCTGTTCTTCTGATCTTCAGTTTACTAAACGTGAACCAGAGGATACCAAGAGTGCAGATTCTGACAGAGATGTGTTCAATGAGAAACCTTCTAAAGAAAAACCCTTCAAAAGAAGAGGTCATGCCAGCCACTCAGGCAGAAGGCCCCAAAAGAGTCTCAGACAGTGCCATCATCCATACAAGCATGGGAGATATTCACATCAAGCTTTTTCCTGTCGAGTATGTATTTGGTAGCTTTTCTGTTGATTTGGTTTTGTTTCTTGTCTGCTTTGTAGCGTCAGTATCCAAGACTTCTAATTCAAGCTAGGAATAATTCTTTTCTTTCCCTTTGCTCCTGTCTTATTTGCTGACAGATTCTTAATACATCAGGCTAGGTATGTGACTCTTGGCAAACACAAGTAGGGTAAAAATAGGACTAAATAACAGCTTGAAGCACAGGAGTGCTCAAACCAGGCATAGGAGTACAGAACTAAAAAATAGTTTCATGCATGACAGTTGCTAAAGTTGGTATGTCAGCATCTCTCCTTTGTGATGCAAAAATTGCAGGTGTTCTGTTATTTAACAGTACATTTATATAGAACACCACATTGATTCTCCAGAAACAAGTTCATGTGTTGTCAAAAGCACAGGTAATGCAACACCACCTCAGTTCTACCCTATAGACTGTTACTGCTCTTCACCAGGGTCTCCTTGCATCAGGCCCTGATTCTGGAATTTGTAACTGTAGCATATAGGTTGCAGTACTGGTGCAGCCCTTGCTGGAGAGTAACAGGCCAAGACACAACATTTCTGACTTTCTTCTTTAATTCTCATGCCAGTGTGTCACTGCATTTGCATGCACAGAGGTGCAAGGATCTTCATTGCAATGCTTTGTATGCAATTGTAAATTAAATACAGTATTATCTGGGTTGGCTGTTGTTAGGTTTGTCCTTTCCTGTTCTGGTATTTTACCCCAGCTGAGCTTTGAGTTGAAAACCTCTTCAGTGTAATTAAAACTTTAAAGAGCATATAAAACATGGCTTTGTATGTCCATGAAGTCTTGGGCCATTTGCTTGTGAAATAAAGTTGTGAATGACTATGTACTGTTCAGCCAGAACTGGGACTATAATCTTCTCTCTTCCATTAGTTATGCCAGTGGTGCTCTTTTTCACAAGGTGGTTTAGAGTGTCACTAAACCCAAGCTAATTCTCCTTGTCACAGCTACAGTAACTCTATAGCTGTGGACTCAACTTGGCTGTTTTCTCATTACTGGGAGAATATGTGACTGTAAACCTGTCAGTGTAGATCTACCCTGGCTACTGATCCATTTTGTAATAATAGTGGAAGAGCCATCACAGAATTTTTACTCTGGTAGCAACTCTCAGAAGTGAAAAGTCACAAAGGTGAAGGGATTGTCCCTTTTTGTTCCATCAGCAGTAAAATTCTGTCTCTTCATTGAACAACACTGGCAAGTAGTTTCAGAGGAGGATAACTGACTCTGCTGACTGCAAGTTTCATAGTACTAAAACACTAAATTTTTGCATTTTTACTTCTTGTATGCAGCACTGGACACCTTGTATGTGTACATTAAAAGAGTTGTAGAGGTGCATCCCCAGCCTCCTTGCTGGTGGGGTGGGCTGAGGAGCAGAAAAGGCTTTGACACTAAGTACTACTCAGCAATAGCTAAAACATCCCTGAGCTATCAAATACTGTGGCTGCCTGCCTGTGTGCAGCTTTATACTCCTGGGGTTCTTTGCTGTCAGCTCTGGGTTTGAGGCAGTGGAGATTTGTTTTGTCCTTATTGGATGAAAGCCTTTCCTTCTGTGTGCTGAACAGCAGGGTCTTAGCCTCAGCTGAAATCTTTATGGACTTGTCACCATACAATTGAATATTTATTGTTGCCTTTGTTTTCTGTTATGTGGTTTTAGGTGCCCCAAGA
>NW_008657704.1:0-399 GCF_000695815.1 Acanthisitta chloris | reverse complement strand
AATGGACACATAGTTCACCGTATCATCAAGGTAACTGTGAAAAGCTAATTTTTTGCTGGTTTAGATAATGTAACTTTGTGGCCAGTCCTCTGTGTTAAGCCTTTCATTTCCCTTCTGCACAAAGGGGTTTTGGAGTGGCTTTAGAGTTCCCTATGAAGTCTGAACAACTCTGATGTTCTGAGCAGCTTTATCACTTCCTAAAGTTGTTTAATAGTTGTTCTGCAACTGATGAGGTAGAAGAAAACTGAAAGATGAATTCAGCTGTCCTGCTTGAATTGAGGCTTTGTTTTGTGTCAGAAGGCATTTCTTGTAAGGCTTATTTCTGTTGCACCACAATCAAGCAATCCCATGCGGTGCACCAGGCTGGGGACAGAGTGGCTGGAGAGCACCAGGCAGAAA
>NW_008657703.1:0-222 GCF_000695815.1 Acanthisitta chloris | reverse complement strand
GATGGGACAGGTAGGGGAACATGTGCGGACAATGGGGTGGACAGGGACAAGTGGGGGGACAGGTGGGTGGGAGAAGTGGGCTGGGACAGGTGCCAGGGCCAGGTGTCTCCAAGTGCCATGTCCAGGCGCTGAGGGACAACTGTGTCCAGCCGTCACAGCAGCCTGTGGGAGCCCCGAGCAGCTGAGCAAGCGCCACCCCCCATGGAGGGATCCCCAAGGGAC
>NW_008657702.1:36371-38635 GCF_000695815.1 Acanthisitta chloris | reverse complement strand
GCTCTAGGAAGCCTGATTTCCACCCCACCTCCCTTCAAACCCAGTTTAAAGCCCTCCTGGTCAGCCCTGTCAACTTATGGGCTACAGTTCTTTAGCCCCTGCTAGAGAGATGAAGCCCATCTGACTCTAGCAGGCTTGGCAACACAGAATATACCCATGGTCAAAAAGGCCAAAATTCTGCTGGTAACACCAATCCTTTAGCCACCTATTGATAAGGTGGGTTTTCCTCCTCTCCTCATCCATCCCTGCTACTGCAGAAACTGAGGTGAACACCACCTGTGCTCCTGTCCCAGTAACTAGTCTGCCCAGTTTATTGAAATCCTTTTCCATTACCCTGATGCCTCTTTCATTAATGCCATCACTGCCAGCCTGGACACCTAGCAGTGGGCAGTAATCAGAGGGCTGAAGGAGCTCAGGGAGCTCCTGCTGATATCCCTTCCCCGAGCCCTGGGTGGGCAGCCATTCCATGGCAATTTCAGACTGTCCATTTCAGTAAAATAATGTTTGAATAATCTCTGAATGATGTTCCCCCTCCTAATGGGAGATGGAATCAGTACTAATACAATACTTTGTAATTATGATCAGTGTTACATATCCAAGTCTTCATTTTCTCTCTGCATGTATAGATTTTTTTGAATGGGGGAGCAAATACTGTGGTACTGTAAGGAAGGTACAGTACAAAACATTTTTGTAGTGAAATATATAGGAACAGGGAAGGGCTGAAGTGTCAAGGGGAAACTTGAACCTTTTTTTTTTTTTTAAAAGGTTGTAATTTTGAGATTTCAGTTTCCTCTGTCAAAACAAGACGTTGCCTTTTTAAATTGAATTTCAATTACTAATATAAAGACTGAAGTTGCAAAATGACTTTTCTCTCGCAGAGTGCTACAAGTAGAGTTCTACTTTTGTCTTTTTAAAATCAGAAGATCTATTATTTCGCATTTTGAAAGCATAAATTGTTTTTGTATTTGCAGTATGTTTACATAAGGTAAGAACTGACAGTGTTACTTAATAATTACCCCTGCCCAGGTGCACAGACACTTTTTTAGTAGTGTATTTAGAGACCTGATGAATTAAACAGCAAGATAAGGCACGACCATACTATTCAAAACCTGCCACTGTGGGGATCTGGGTTTGGTTACTGAATACTCACTCATCCGTTTTCAAAAATGTGTCCATTTTATGCTTTGCACAGGGTTCTTTGAGAGCAGTAGTGGATTATTAAAAGCCCCTTTGTAAACAAAATAGATAGAATGCAAAGGAAGCAATCAGGCATCCACAGCAATTTCTTATTTGTGGAAACCAGTATGTAAAGAGCTCTGCCACCAAAAACTCTCACGTAAGAAGCTTCATTGTTGTCAGAAAACAAATACATTAAAATATAATAATTTCTAGAAATTCTCTGTCTCTTGGTAACCATTGCATACTAATATCCAAATGCATTTAACTTTCAGTACCACAGAGTTACACCTAATTCAGTTTTTCTTCTCATCAGGAAGTTTCTAACAGCTTGGCATCTTCAGTTCAGAAATGGAAACATCTGGAAATATAAAGCTTATCTTTAAAAGAAAATTGTAAATTGACTGATTTGGGTGTATTTTTGTAGTTAGCAAATATGTTAAAATCTATGTACTATACAAACTGTATGGCTTGTCCATGCAACTTTTATAGTCACTGAATGAGCTAAAGGTCTTGTAGAAATTATGCCACAGGATCATGTTATTGCATATGTTGTCTGAAATAATTCTTTTTTTAAAAAAAAGGCAGAAATGAGTTTGCTTAAACAACAGCTACTCAAACACTTCTGAAGTTTACATTTCTCAACTTTCATTGACTTTACTCTGAAATGTAAATATTATCTTAGTATTGGTGCCTTTTAAAGCATTTTCCTTTTTCTTCCTTAGAAGTAAAAACTCAGCTTACCGTGCACACCTCTGGTAGCATCTCCCACCTCCAGTGGGGTGTGAAACTTGAACCTTTCAGATTTGCCTGCTGGAAGCAGAACAGTGACTCTCTGAGTGCCAGACTTCACTGGAGAGCCAAGGGTGTCCTGGGCTGTGAGGAACATTCAGTCAGAGGAGTTCTAGCCCCAAACTCTCTGTTGTGCTCTCTGGAAAGTAAAGTCTTCTTGTTCCATGTGGTGTCCCAGAAGAATGGATGGTCTGGATGTTGTAATCCTTTTGCTCTCTCACTAGGTAGTTTTGAGCTGTGGGGAGGCACCTGATTTTGTTTAACTTCCCTTCCACATGCAGTAGTTGTTTGGGCAG
>NW_008657702.1:34586-36348 GCF_000695815.1 Acanthisitta chloris | reverse complement strand
TTGGCAGTGTAGTGGACTTGGCTCAGGACAACACAAAAGTTGCTATTTTGACAGGCTGCCAAAATTTCAAGCAACATAGCCAGAGCAAGGAAATTTGGCAGCAGCACCTGAGAATATTAAATGAGGATTTTCTCCATACTGATTCTTGAGTGGTCTGCTGCAAATCTGGAAAGAGGGAAATACCTGGTTAGTCATTTCAACAGAAACAGTGATTGACAGAACAGTGACAGAGAATTAAAATCTGAACTTCATGGTCAGACCTAAACTCAGTCTTGTATATACTATATTATCTTTCTCCATTTCCAGATTACATTTTCATTTATTCAGTAATGTTACTGTGACAGATGTGGAAAGGGACATTTTTTGTGTTTGGAATTCTTTGCCATCGAGGAGCTAATTCTTAGGATAATTTACTTCAATTTCATGAAGTATCAGCATTAGTTTATGGCAGGAAATCTATAGATAGATTAATAATATAACTTTTGATGGTTTCCTCTTCTTCCTTTTTGACATAAACCTGCTAATTCATGCATTTATTTTGTTTTCCAGTGACTGTCTGCATCTTAAACAAAATGACTCTTTGACACTGGAGATTTTTGTTTAATACACTCAATGTCTTTGGTTATTCTGAATCTCCACTTCCCTTACACCAGTGTAGGGGAGAGCACTTGAGTCACACGTTTATGTTGCTGAAGAATGTGTGTTTTTGAAATATGAAATTAACTCCCCTTTTTTAAGCAGAAGAACCTTCATTCCTTGGAAGACACTAAAGTTTTCTGAAAAGGTTTGAATTTGTTTCCTCAAGGCCCAGCTTTTGTCTTAAATGGTTGGGAAGGCAGTGTGGAGAACCAGATGTCTTGCGAGTTGTTTTGAGCTTAGTCCTTGCTTTGTGATCCAAATAAAGAACTTTCATAGAAGCAGCAGAAAGGACTGAGAAAAAGTGTTGTGTTCACTTTACATTTTAGCATTATTTTGATGATGACTAGATTAGACAATCTAGCTTTAGTCTCTGAGCATTAATATTTAATGCTATATAGGAGGTCAGTAATTGTGTGGCCTGGTGGATATTACATTGATGATTTTGTTTATTTCCATGTAATTTTTATAGGTTACTATACTGATTTAGGATACAATAGACTGTTCTGTGCCCATACCTAAACCTTGTTAGACATATGTAAGTGAGAAAAAGAGTTCTAAAATATGTCCTTTTGTAAAATTAAGCTTTAGTAGAGTAATAGGTCAAATACAGATTTTATTACCCTAGAAGTAAATGTGGGAGTTACTGGTTAGAATATTCTATATCTTAGAGAGTGTGCCTTATGGTTACTGTTTGTAACTTTGAATAGAGCTGTGACAGATCATTTGCTGTGTGAGATGTTAGGCATGTCTGGAAGGCACAGTTCTAGGATCCAGCAGTGCCTGTAGAATCTATTTTCCAGAAGAAATAAAGTAATTCTTAATAATCCGTTGGCCTTATGTAAGGTGGGTTGAATCAGTGGGAGTCTTTTCACAGCAAGATCTGGATCAGATCCTAAACTCTTAAATTATAAATAAGCTGCACATATGGAGTTAAAACCTTCAAAGAAATGTTTCTAATAACATACTTGAGTGCCCTTTCTGTGCCAAAAGCTTGTAGAGAGAAAACAAAGCAAGGAAACTCTAGAGTGAGAATTGGGTTTCTGATAATTGAATATTTGATAGGATGATACAACAAGCACCTCACTGCTACTCCTTCCCTCTCTGACTGTTGCAGGGTGGGGTT